>NC_016091.4:45593918-45715080 GCF_000004515.6 Glycine max
AGGTTGTGTATCCAGTTTGTTTTAACGAGGCAGTGTCAGCTGCCTGGTTTATGAGTCCCAGAAGCGCTTTTCATTTGACCCATCACAACAGGAAAGTTCTAGACATAAGGTTATCTCATCCATCACGTCACAAACTTCTTTAAATTCATCTCAAACCTTCATATCTCTCACACATTAGACTTAATTATTGGGTTTCTACCTTCTACACACTACAATCTTTCTCCTATCGCTGCACCAAAGAGATTGAATCATTCCATTCCCAATCCAATGTAGCCACAAACGTCAATAAACATATCCTCATCCAGTTTATTCTTCATCCATCCATCAATCATATCATATTCCTTCAGTTTTTACTTAACTTCTTTTGGTTGGGTTCCTTTGTTTTTGTTGTTCAAGCTTGTTGTGGGATCTCCTTCACTAGATCTTTCAGCTCACAAACAGGATCAATGCAGTTTGAAGTTCAATTGTTGACGATCTGATCGTACAGGAGTGATTGAAAAGATGGTCTTAATTATAATTTCTTCCATGTCTTTTTTATGCCTTAATCTATCCCCTAAGGGGACAACACCGATGATTCCTTTGACAACCTTGATTTCCTTGATTAATAGAAGCCTCGACATGAAAGTCTTTGTTTTTTGGTTTGCAAAAAACAATGATATATTATTGATAATGACACGCTTAATACCTGACCCATATAGAAAATAGAACAAACTAAACACCTTATAGTCTGAACACTATAACCCATGCAAATTCTATATGGTGCTTACAAACCTTTTAAGTATAATGTTAGGTTCACGGATTTCTGAGTGAAAGTCTTATTTAAGACTAGGTGAGAAGGTCAATGAAATCCTAGGGTAGGTGAGAAGTTCTGCAAAGCAAAATAATCTTACTGAAGGAAAAGTGAGAAACCTCATAGTGAAATAGTTTATTGAAATTGTTGTGATACAAAAATTAGTTTTATAATGAATAAGTATACTGTATAGAAACAATTAAATTTTGATGTATACGCATTTTAATGAATTTATGGGGCAAGTATAAATTCTTGTGTTTAATAGTAACAAAATCCATTATTTCACATGACTCATACGTACCTCAGTTGTTTTTGTGTAACATTAGCCTTCATAATTATCAAATCGACAAGATTGGATTTTTCAAAACATATATAACTAGCTTGATATCTACCCGTGAAACTATTCTCAAATCTCAATAGTCATTACACAATCATAATATCTACTTGTTTAGAAATGGAGGTTAAAAGTTCACCATACTTAAATTCTATTTCGGTTTTTATGGTTATGTCAAGATGAGGAAACAAGTTATGATATATCGATGTAATAAAAAAAATTAATGGGAGAAAAGAAATAATTTGTAATGTTTTTATAAAAAAATATTGTAAATTTTTACGAAGTATATAATGTTATGACAAACAATAAAAAACACTTGAGTTTCTATAAAATACAATTGCCCTCTACACATTATTATATTTTAAAAATATTACATAATTTTTTCATTGTGAATATTATAAAAAAGTATAAAGATAAAAGGGTAAAATAAGTATTAATTTATTCTCTCTTTTATATCTTGTAACATTTTTACATTATTTCATTAAAAATATTATCTTATATTAGCACACAAATTTTTTATGGGAAACAAAAGTCATTAAATATATTAAAGTATAAACATTTATCTTGTGGGGGCAATTGGCCCATAGTTGTGAACTTTCATCCGCTACATTCAAGATCAATCATAAAAGTGTTTTTGAATTTCACATGCAAACAATGAAAATACTCTTTCATATATTAATGGTTTTAGTTCAAGTGACCGCGTTCGATGTACAAAGAGAGCAGGTTTTATTTGCTTTTATATATATATATATATATATATATATATATATATATATATATATATATATATATAGAACAAAAGTATCTTCCATGACAGATAATTTTGCTTGAGTTGAATAAGATTATCTACCAGAGAACAAATAGCTTCAGGTAGTTCACACACGAATTGTGGTAAATGCTGGGTGTTTAGATGGAATGTGTTCTTTAAATTTTTCATTGGAATTTTATATACACACAAACTTTAGCTTATTTGCTATAATTAAAAATTACAATAAATATATTTTTCGAACATAAGAAGTCTATTTTAGATTCTTGATAAATCAATTATATTGTGTTACAAAGTCATTTTAACTTTTGATAATTTCTCTTAAAAAATATATAAATTTAATTTAAAAATAAAAATGTAAGGATAATTTCTATCTATGTATCTATCAATAAAATAAAGAATGCAAATGCGTTCTAGTACAAAAAAATAATAAATTTGCAAATGCGTTCTAGTACATAAAAGAAAGAATGGCAAAAACATGTTTTTGTGGACCTGCATCAAGTACCTTTTTAAAATAAAAAAAAATAAGCAATATTGTGGCTAGTAAAGATGAAAGAAAGAAGTAATTTTTCTCTCATAAAAAAAACAAAATCTCTCATCCTAACCTTTAAAACAATCAATGACTTGTATAATGGTTCAAACACAAAAATCATGAGTAGCTACATAGTGGCTCTATTAAATGCGTTGAAAAAAATTATTTGAAAAGGTGACACATTTAACTGCCTCATTTAATAACCCTAACACGAACTTTTGAAAATAATTTTAAATTTTATTTAAAAATTATATTGATATTTTATATAAAATGATAAATGAAACTTACTAAATGTGTCAATTTATATTTACTATATTGGTTTCCTTACAATGGGGGACCATTAAAAGGTGATTTGGAAAACCTCAAAGATCTAGATGTTGTTGATATTAGCCCTGATTTCTTTATGCATGGTTAACTATGACTTAGTTGAGGATAGAAAAAAGGTTATTGTTGGCAAACAACCTTAGATTATCTTTGATCATTACATCACTATAAGACCATGGACATTGAACTTTGTTACATTTGACATGAAGATCAGTAATACCTTGGTCTGGATTAACTTTCCTTGTTTAGGCATGGATACTATGACGAGGGTGTTCTTTTAGCACTAGTATCAGTCGTTGGTAATTGGTGCTAATGGATATGATTACTATTGATGCAGTTAGAAGACAATTCGTTAAGGTGTCTATGGAAATTTATTTGAATAACCAAGTAGTAGGATGGTTCTAGTTTCAAACCATTTGGTTTGATGTAAATATGAAGGATTGCATTTGATTTGTAAAGGTGTAGTTGCTCAGAGAGGAAGAATGAAGAAAGCTCATCATCGGCGATTGTTTAGGATGTGGTGAGAAAAACATGAACAACAGAGGTGTGGGTTCACATGCAAACTCTAATCGATTGCATGACAATTACGTTAATTTTGTTACAAAAGATTTATATGAGGATTGGAAAACACAATGGTGTTTTAAATCACAATAATGAGAACATTATGGGACGAGGAAATGAGGGGAGCACTTTAAGACATTCATATTTTGACCAAAATATGTTCTAGTTATTATTAAGCAATAATTAGGACGATAATATTGTAGAAGGAATTAATGAAACATTTTAATCCCAATTACGAGTTGGACAAACTGAAAATGGAAAATTTTGAAAAAAAAAAAGGAAAAAACATATCCTTAGTGAATCTATTTAGGTGGGCAAAAATAATGGAGTTATCTCCCTATTCTCTCCTATATATCATGAGGACCACCTTGGTAGTTCCTTATCCCAAGAAGGCAACCACATTTGATGGAGGTGGAAAGTCTAAAATAGTTTGCCATGCAACCAGGACTTGTGTCAACTAACGTAGTAAAAACTCAACTCATGCTCATGGAGTGCTTGCGACAATGAATGTAAGGATAATATGTCCAAATAAGCTAATATTATTGGATGACCCAAAGCCTCTAAGCCCATCTTTAAATGCCTTTTGCACTTCTAGTGAGTAAAGTGCCAAACTTATAGGTTTCTAATGATATTTATCTTGTGGTATATCTTCTCAGTAGTTGCATGATGTCTAATCCAATGTTGTTAGTGCCCTTATTCAATCAATTGTAAAAAATTGTGATCATTACATCTTTATTCATCATCACATTTTTGTTTTGTGCTTGTATAGCCTTCAAAATTTTGAGATAAATAAAATTTGACTTTCATCATTTTTTAGATTAATTATTAATTATTCTTTTATTTTGATTTTAACTTACAAATAAACACTATTGGAAGTCCTGCTGATGCTATAAGAAATTTGTCTCAGTGATGTCTTAATGTCTTTGTTAAGGCTTTTCTTAATCTGTTGGGTGGTAGTGCATATCTTGTCCACTTGGACAAAGTTTTTGTGGATTTGACACTCAGACTTTCATTTTAACTTTATTATTTGGGATCAATTGGTACACTTGTCAATCCATCAATAAGTTTTTGGTGCCGTTGTCGGGAATTTTGTTCTTTGTACTTGGTATTTTGGATATTCTATTTTTTTAGCAATTTATTTTCCTCTAATTTTATTTTTAATTAATTTTTCAAAATAAAAAAAATAGTTTCAAATTTTCTTTTTCACTCTTAATTTTAATCTTTAGTTTTTTATTTTTATTTTTCTGTGATAACATGCACGTTAGTGTTTTTCTTTCTTGTATGCGAGGAAACAATCTTTTTCTATTAGATCTAGAGATTGAAGCAACGTGTAGAAAGAACAACACTGCAAGAAGAAAGAGAGAACACCAAGAGAATCAAGAACCATAATCCTCTGTATCATCTTCTTTCCCACATCCCAATTTTGAAGAACACATCATGGCAGAGGACCAGCCACTGAGAATCACTCTAAAGGACTACTCTAGTACCTCTACACCTCAGTATTTCACAAGCATAGCTCGGCCTGGAGTTCAAGCTGCCAACATCACTAATCCATATTCCCTCATCCATTTGATCCAAGGCAATCTCTTTCATGGGCTACCCAATGAAGATCCATATGTCCACCTTGTTACATACATAGAGATTTGCAACACGGTGAAGATAGCAGGAGTTCTAGAAGACGCCACCCACCTCAACATGTTTTCTTTCTCCTTGGCTAGTGAAGCAAAAAGATGGCTACACTCATTTAAGGGAAATAGTTTTCGGATATGGGAAGAGGTGGTGAAGAAGTTCTAAAAGAAGTATTTTTCAGAGTTCAAGACCGCTGAGGGAAAGGTGAAGATTTCATCATTCCACCAGTTCATCGATGAATCACTAAGTGAAGCTCTCGACTACTTCCATGGTTTACTCCGAAAGACTCTTATCCACGGGTTCAGTGAGTCAGTTCAGCTAAACATCTTCATTGATGGCTTGCGACCCCATTCAAATCAGTTACTTGATGCCTCCGCTGGTGGGAAGATCAAATTAAAGACACTTGATGAAGCTATGGAGTTGATTGAAAACATGACAGTTAATGACCATGTCATCCTTCATGATCAAGTGTACACACCTACAAAAAAGAGTCTTCTAGA
This sequence comes from Glycine max, assembly GCF_000004515.6. NCBI lineage: Eukaryota > Viridiplantae > Streptophyta > Magnoliopsida > Fabales > Fabaceae > Glycine > Glycine max. Next base: position 45,599,355 of record NC_016091.4, read on the forward strand.
GCTCACATCCCAAGACGCATTACTAGCCCAAAATAAGCTCCTAGCTAAGCAACTAAAGACCCTCAGAGAGACACTAAGCAAGCTTCCTCAACAATTGCATGTAGTGCAACCTACCCATTCTTCAATCATGCAAATTGGGGGATGCAACATTTGTGGTGGGGCCCATATGTCAGGCATGTGAATGGTCCAAGATGATGCATTCAAAGATATCATTCCATAAAATAGAAAATAAAAGTTCAAAACTTCTAACTAATGCTTTTTTTTACCTTCTTTATATCGTCCAAGCCATTTTTACCAATTTTTTTTATCATCTTTTATTAAATACATATCCAATAAAATTGATATATGTATATATCAAACATATTAAATACATGTATATGTATTTATTAAATACACAGTAACAATTATAATATATACATTTCATATTTTAATGTATGTATATATTTAGTATGTATTTTATTATGTTTAAGATATATTCAATCTATTTGAAATAGTAAATATATCTGTAAAATTAATTTTCCAATAACATTAAATATTATATTTATTAAGTAAAATATGCAGTGAGATTATTAAGACCTGTGAAGTCATCTCCCAATTGTGCATATAATATGTATATATGTTTGTGGTCCTGGATCTCATGTTTCATACCTTTGTTCCATGAAAAGTTATTAAATTTGAGGCCGTTGTCATTGGTGTCCACTAAAAATGGGCCAATCTCTTGTGTTGCTCCATATCCCACAGAAGAGCACCCAGAACTTGTAAATTTTTTAACAAAGAATAAAGGCAGGCTATCACCTTGTCAGAGAACATATATATAAAAAAACCATCAAATGAAGGTTTAGGATTTTAATGAAACTTGATTTTTTAAAATTTATTTTTGCTTTAAAGTAAGATTAAAATTATACTACCATTTATGTTTTAAATTTTTTCCTAAAAAGAATATTATTACATTATTTATCAAACATTTCCAAATTTTATGTTATCAACTTAAGTAATAAATGGAAGAACAAAATCTCCGTGGGAGAAGTTGGTCAAACTATTCTAGATAATAAGTATAAGTACTCATAATATCGGTTTTTAAAAAATTAATGTTAAAATTATCTTGTTAACATTAATTTTTTAAAAAATTGATGTTGTGAATATTTAGACAATTTCAATTTTTAAATAATCGATGTTAAAATTATCCTGTTAACATTGATTTTTCTAAAATTGATATTAACAATGTCATTTTATTTACAAAAATGTCATCGCACATTTTGCAATATCAATTTTTATCATAATCATTGTTAACAAAATGATGGTAAAACCTATTATTTTAGTAGTGTTGTTATTTTCGAAAGAGAAAAAACATCACTTTGAGACGACTAATAAGGTGATCCATCAATAAACAAATAATTAGTTTATGTTTAAACCTAAATAAATAGGGACTAATTAAAAAAAACTCTCTAAGATGAAAATATATTTAAACAACCATAAAATAATGATGAATAAAAAAACATGAATCACAAACCCTAAAATAATGATAATGTTGGTATTTTATGTTTAATATTGAGAACATATATCAAAGGACAAATTATGTTAAAAATTTATGTTAAATAATCATTTTTTTAAATTGAAATAACCAAAATTTTAGGATATGTCTATGTGTAATTCTGATATAATTCTAGTAAGACCCATATCAACAGTAGCATCGAGATAATCAAGCAAATCTTTTAACAATGGCCTACACATTTTTAGAGAATTGATACAGGCAAAGGAAAAATTGCTCAGCGTGAAGGGCCCAAACTCTTAACATTATGAGAAAAAAAAAAACAACTCAAATTTAATGGAAGAATAAGTAAATGTTCAATTATGGTTATTTAACACGTTTCATTTATGTTATTTTAAATAAATGGAAATAATTAATTTTTACATTACGATTTTCTGAAAGAGTTTCTAAACAAAATCTATTATTTTCAGATTTAGAACACATTACTACTATTAATTTTTATCCCAACGTTAATTAGTATATGCCATTTTTTATTTTTACTATAAATATAATTCATGTATTAACGTCTACGGAATGTGATATTTCAATATAATTGCGCATTTAGAATGTTTTTATGAATATAAATTACCCATTCATGTATAAATATAAATTATAGATCTTTAGTGTTAGCAAATATATAATATTTTCTTTAAGGCACATACATAGCTGTTGAGATGGCCGAGTTGGTCTAAGGCGCCAGATTAAGGTTCTGGTCCGAAAGGGCGTGGGTTCAAATCCCACTCTCAACACTTAGTCATTTTTTATTTAAAATGCATTTTAGCTTTGACATATATATTCACGAGTTGTAACGGTAAAGCTTTTATGTTTTTGTTTTGACTAAAAGAAAACTCCAGCTCCAAGGTTTTTTCTTGGTCTGGACATGAAGTCATGGACTAAATTTTTCATGTAAATTAAGCAATTTTTCGAAGGAAAAATTATTTTAAAGATAGGAAGGTTCTCTTTTGGTCCAAATTGAAAGGGCGCACACTGAATGTTTTCAGTATATATATAAAAAAAAACAATTTAACGTTTTCAGTTGTTTTAGCTACATTAAAACAGCGTAATTAAAAAATTAAAAATATAAATTACTAAAAATGTATTTTAGTCTAATATAGTTATCTTAAGAATTATATCAGAGATTATTTTCTATTGATTAAAAATATTGACAGTACATGTATATTGATTAGATGATTAAATCAATTACATAAAAACTTCAATCTTTTGAAATATCGAATAAAAACTCACAACATATAAGAATATTAACAGAGGAGTAGGAAAATATAATGAAATTAATAAAGTACTCATTTATTTGAAATCCATTGTTATTTTTTATTACAAGGAGGACCACGCTCCAGCAGAAACAATACTAGCACTTAACAAAACGAAAAGGAAGGACCTACAAATTTGGGGTGCTTGGTTTGGTTGTTTTCTATTTTCATTTTTTTATTGAAAACAAACAATGTATTTGGTTGGATTTCTGAAAATATTTTTAGTAAAAATAAAAACAGGAAACAATCAAACAATGAAAACAATAAATTTTCGTTTTCAGTTGAGAACACAAAGTAAAATAAAATTGTGATGACAATAAATGTAATTTTAAGCAAATCTAGAAATACAAAAAAATAAGAAGTTAATATATCATAAATTTTCAGTATTTTTATTTAATGAAAACAGAAAACCAAAAGTCAAACCAAACATATTTTTAGAATTCTAATCTTTTGAAAATGAAAACAATTTTTAAAAAATAAAAATAAAAAATGAAAACAGAAAATAAAAATATAAACCAAACACACGCTTGCTATTTTTTCATAATAGACTTAACACCAAGGCTTAACCCATCTATGGCTTCTTGCAACCTGGCCATACACCAATGTCTGGAGAAAGGGTCTTAAGGACTGGATTTCTCTCACAGAAATTTGTTGGCCTCAATTCAAACCCGGTGCTCAACAAGGGCATTATTGGAAAATCCTCCTGGCACGGAACATGGTGGATTCCCAGTACATATCACATCACAATATTAATATCCTTCTTTTCTTTACTTCTATCCCTGCATTCGATTTCAAAACAAATGTTAATTATACTAAGTAAAGAAATCACTTGATAAAGACTCAAATGAAAGAGATATAGGATTGATTAAATGGTTAAAAAAAAAAGAAAAAAGTTCATGAATTTAATCTTTTTTAATAACAAAATTTTTACATTCTAACAAACTAATGTTTGTGGTGCCATGTCTTCTCAATTGAAAAAAGACCTATTTAATCCAATTGTCTTCTCAATAGAAAATAAAATATATTTGGCTCTAAAATTAAGATGCTTATTGCTTAGTCCAAACAATTAATATAATGTATCTTCTCCAAGATCCTGATCAACATATGATAATGTTTTAAATTAATGTTCTAATCACTTAACAAAAACTTTAATTAAACTTCAACATCATATATAATGATAATAGTCTTAAAATATGTAAAAAAAAATATATATTGAAACTAATTAACTTATAATTATGTTATAAATTAAAAAAAAACCCACATAAAATGATAGAATATTTGACTTTATCATTATAATCAATTTCTCTATATTTTTACAAATACTTATCATCCAAGTCTATATATTGTTTGAAGGGATGTATCCAGGAAAGTATCGATCTTAATATGCATGTAATTACCTTTTGGGCTTGCAGATATTTTTGCAAGTACCAATAAAAGGTCCTGTTTTGATTCCAACAAAATTTATTACATACCTAAAGACTAGTAGAAAACCCATATAATGATCTCTTTATTATTATTATTATTATCATTATTATCATCATCATTGATTTATTCATAATTAAATTATTGAACCTTAAATAAATGTATTGACCGGTCCAATTTTAGATCAAGGATATTAGAAATCTTATAATAAATAATGACTAAATGAATTATTTGATTCTTTATCTTATTTTCTGGTTCAGTTTAATCTTTTATTTTTTTAAAATTTTAATTTGGTTCTTTATCTTTTTTTTTCCAGTTAAGTCCTTTATTTTTTAAAAAAATTTCATTTGGTCTTTTATCTTATTTTGTTGATTCAATTTGATTCTTTATCTTTTTTTTTTAATTTGGTTCTTTATTCTATTTAAAATTATTGTCGTTAATCATTTAAAAATAAAATATTTTGGGTTCAATTTTCTTCCCTTCTTCTCTACTTCACTTTAAAAAAAAACTCATTCTTAATTGATTAACGATGTTAATTTTAAATGAATTAAAGGACTAAATTGAACAAAAAATAAGATAAATGATCAAAATATTTTTTAAAAAAGATAAAGAACTAAATTGAATAAAAAAGAAAAATAAGATAAAGAACAAAATTAAAATTTTTAAAAAATAAAATACCGAACTAAAAAAAAATAAAAGATCAAATAATTCATTTGACCATAAATAATATCTTTAAGACTAAATTATACTAATTATTTCTTTTTGATGTATATATTAATTATTTATGAGATTTCATAATCAACTAACAACGATTGATATAAATACTAGCGACTTGTTTTCTTTTATCAAGTGATATGGAGTTTGAATCCTGATTGATCTTTGAATATGGAGTAAATCGTATTGAGAGAAGAACATCCACCTTTTGTGCGCTGAGAATCCCTAACAAAGATTAGTCATCTCTTTCTTTAAGGATTACTTTTGTACCATTAATATGATCAGGAAAAAAAACTTTATATTTTTATCCACTCTTACACTAACTCCCTTCATTATTTTGAAAATATACACAAACACCTCCTCATTTATTATGTTAACTCCCGTTAATTGTTCTAGAAAAATGTATAATTGTTACATTCACATCTATTAATTGTATGTATTATTTTTAATTTAATTGATTATGTTTAAAGGAATGTATCCAGACCGTATTGCTAGTTATGTTATATATATAGTTAATCAAGAAATGTACTTTCCATCTGTTGAGATGGCTGAGTTGGTCTAACTTGCTTTTATTTTTTGATTCCAAATGCATTTTTGTGGGATTTACCACGATGTCCGGATGTTTAGTTGTTTACGACTCAATCTCTTCCTCAGTTTATTGCCCATCATCTCTAGGGTGGCTTTATGCCAAAATTATTATGTGTCGAGAATCACCTCATGTTGATAATTTGGGTCAATTTTTACGTGATATGTAACTGAGTTTTTCAATTTAGGGGGAAGTTAATAAATTTCGACTATATATATATAATTTGTACGGGAATAATATCAGTATTCATGTGGCAGTTATTCTTTAAACCAATTTGATGCTGTGCAGTCGCTAATGCAGAATTAACAGCATTTAAACTACAGTTGTACAATGATATATACTAGTTTGTGTGAAAATTACTACTTTACTAACCATAATGATGTTGCTCTATATAGTAATAGTGTAATACTATCTATACAGGACTTCAGGTAGTGCAGAACGTTGTTGAATTGGAGTGACCACTGATCCTGAAGTGCCACAATTTCCCTTTAGAACACAATAAATTCTCATGGCAGAGAAACTCCCAGGAGAACCATTTCTCTATCATACGATCTATATCATGCACAACTACGTCAGAAACATTCCCAGCTCTAGCTAGAACACTAGCAGTGTATATAGAATCCATCCTACCCGGCGACTCTGGAGAATCCCCTTTGGGTCCATCTACCACAATGATATCCCACTTCTTTTCATACACTTCAGAAGGTAAATTTCTCAATGCAAACTTGCATTTCGATTTCTGAAGCAGCTGTGTTGGGTAACTTGGTGCACAAGCTTGGTTCTGCCTTGCATGTTTGAGAAGATTAAAAGCCTTTTTAGATGGCACATTATACCCAAGCTGGTATGTTTGAGTGTTGTTGGAGTTTGTTGCTACCTTGGCTATCATGTCATCATGATCATAAAGAAAGATGGTGCTTCCAGGTGCATTCATTGAGGAGAGGGTAAGGTACTGTGGTTGGAAGCCAAATATGAGGAGGTTGCATGGGGATTTAAGAGCAACAAGGTTTGAGAGAACTTTGAACTCTTTTTCAGTTAGGGTGGAATTGGGGTGCTTTGAGGACTCAGGTGCATGTGATGCAGCTTTTGTTGTGAGTAGAAAAAAGTGGAGAACTAGGTGGAGACATAGCAGATGATGAAGAGCGGAGAATGAGGCTGAGAAGCATAAGTATTGATATGATTGAAAGGATCAAAAGAAGGATGGGGACGAGTTTCTTTTTGTTTGTGAGGTTCATTCCTTGGTGATCTCTTTGGCTAGAACGTTGTTTTAGTGTAAGTAGGGGAGAAAATTGAAGAGGTGCTAAGGTAGGATGAAATTGAATTACATCAGGAGCCATCTTTGCTCTTTTCTTTTTCCCCCAACTCTTTTTGATTATTATAAGTTTCAATGTTACATTATATGCTTTTAATAGTTGCTGTGGGTGCACCTTGTTAAGTAGGGAGGAAGGGATGCTTTAACTTTTTTGTTTCAGGTGTTACCTTTCTTTTCTTTCAGCTGTTGCTTGTTACCTAACTGTTGAGCTGCAGAAGAAATAATATTGCATGTGTTCGTCTGAGTTCTTCCTTTTTTAAAAAAAAAATTCTTTTCTGGAGTGCTGACATGGATCTTGAAGATTGGTTCTTTGTCAAAATTTCTCTTTGGTGCTTGTTTGGTGTTTGAGTAAGCTTGAAGAAGGTTTGTGGGAGGTTATTATGTCTTTTTCAAACTTCAATCCACGTAAGTATCATTTCATATATTATTGGTGTGCCTTTTTTTGGTTGATGATGAGCAATGAGAGCAATAATTGATGATTGGTTTTACTTTTCTGTTTTCTGATATCAGATTTTTCATTGAATAATGTTTTGTGTACAATAGTCACCCAGAGAGAATAAACTAGATTAGAGAAAAATATAAATATATAACAAGTGATATGTTGTTATAAAAAAATATATAGAAAAATAAAAAGAGTAATGATATTTAACATCGATTCCAAATTTTTAAACTTCTAATTAATATTCTGTTTTTTTTTATCTCTTTTAATTGTACATATATTTTTATTCGTTTTTTTATTTCTCGCTTACTATATATCAAATAACATATTGGGTGTAAAAAAACATTGAGGATAACATACTCAATGTAAAATTAATGTTTTACACAAAATCTCAGTAATTTACTTTAAATAATCTAAAATTTGAAATTAATTCACTTAAAAAATTAAAAAAAAAATAATTAGCAAGTCACAAGATATGATTTTGTTATTTTTAATTAAAATAATTGATCAAAATCATTAATGATGACACTGAATAATATTTTTTTATGATATTGTTAATGTTATCTAGATCAAAACTTAATAATGTCGTTGAATTTTCATTTTATTATGATAATGCCCTTGTTCTCAACAGCTCAAGCTTAAAGACTTTGGAGGCGTCATGTAAAATATACTTTGCAATATTCCTCTTTCTCGTATAGTCTTTGTGTAATTCTTATATTTATTTTCGCTCATTTTGTGAAATAAAAAAGAGAAACTAGATTACACTTGATGTAAAACATTAATTTTAAACTTTGATGTAAATGAATTTTATCTTTTATATATATATATATATATAAACCTACACTATATTACTGATTAAAATTAATTAAAAACTATAAAATAAAAGAAACACTTGTTAAATATAAGACTAGATACACACAAATTTATGATTTTTAATAATTTCAATCAATAATAAAATGTAATAAAATATACATTGTACATGTTTGACTTGTATATGACATGACATGCTAGTCTAATCTAAGCTTATTTATCAAATTAGTTAAGCTAAGGTTTTTTCTTCTCTTTGGTAGGGTATTTTCCTAGACATGATTGTAAGATTAACTCTCAAACGAATTGAAGGTAGTGGTTAAGTAAAGTTTTTTTATAATGGTATCAAGGGTTTTATTTAATTGATGGAACAAAGTGAGTGATTGTAAATTTTTTTGTAAATGTTTTTTTATTAACATAGGTGATTTTTTTTTTTTTTTTACCTATAACGATGACTATGAATTCCTAAAATTGTAGGAAAATTTGTTTACCGTTTCGGTCCACTATTATTGTGACCAATTACTAGTATTATAAATGATCAATTAATTTAATTCTTGAAATTACAATAAAAAACTGAGTTATAACTTAAAAATGAAAGATTAAATAAAAGCATCATCATATTTAGAAAGTTCTACAACATAATTAAAATTATTATTATTACTGTAATATTTTTGAAATTATATACTTATTGATTTATTTAATATTCACTCATTGCCTTATGAAAAAATTCATTAACATATTTAAAATGTTTTTTAAATAAAAAAATCTTTAGATAAACTTTGACATCTGATTAGACTTTAAAAAAACATCATGTCAACACGTATGGCAACATATGATAAATAAATATACAAAACTGAATCTTATATATACAAAATAGATTTTAATTATTCAAAGTTAACCCTGCCAATTCCAAACTTATTGGGTAATTACCTACTGAAGCATTCAAGTCATATCCGTCTGGAAATTCAACAATTCCCACTAGCCACGCCATTCCATTACTTAATACTCATCCTCGTAAGTTTTAGGTTAATGTTTTAGTTATATTATACTAGTATTAAACGCTTTAAATTGTGACCCCCTTGTCCTTGTCCATATCTAATATTCTTTTGAAGGCATCTCTAAACGGTATAATGCCCTCTTCTTCTCTATAAATAAAGATTGATTTATATTGTATTGGTTGATGTCTTTGTTTAATGAGTTTTGAAAGACTCATTGGTGCTTTCTACAGTAGGGAACCAAATAAAGGTCAAATCCCTCATAAGATCCTAACATTAACTTAATATTTTCGTCCTTATCAATTGTATGCGCAACATGTAGCGTGACAGATGGGAAATACAATTAAGAAATTTCCCTTCCATTTTCAATAAAATCTTTCCCCATTTATTAAATAGTTGGTTACATGCATGTACGAAATCATGGTGCTTATTATTGCCCAAATTTGGTTTTATTTGCATCTAACGATTCTAGAATTCCACCTACCAGTGACACCAAGAATTTTATTTTCTAATGTAAAGTTTTCCTATTTCATACGAGTAAAAGATTGTGAACCTCAAGTGGTTGAGTATAATATTTTAGTTATTGTAAATATTTTAATATTATTTTTTTATTTTTTCAGATAAAAAAATAGAATAAAAGATTTTGTTATCATTAGAGTATCTCCAATGTCATTTTAATGTTAAGTAACTCAATTAATTTTCTCTCTAATAATTGTTTCTATTAACAAGTTGCTAAACTAAAAAAAAAAAATATCTTTTTCTCTTTCTCCCTTCTATATTTATTACAAAGTTAAACAACTCTCATATGACACATCAAAATAATACTTTTTTGTTAAGCAATCCACTGAATTACTCCCAACGATCTGTATGCTATTAGCTAGCATATATGCAACGAGTGTCACAATTTCTCGAGTATTAATTCCTGCTAACAAGGGTGCACATGATGATTGTATTGCTAAATTTCATCTCTTAAATTTGAATCAGTTCTCTGTTGAAGTTGATTTCATAATGAATCTAGGTTTCACCTAACTAAATTTCAATTACAGTAAATTTTCTTCAGGTTTTGAGTTGGGGGATCTCATCTAGTAATACCTCTAAATGCAGCGGTTAAAACTATAAAAAAAAGCCTTTTCAAGTAACTAATATAACTAAAAGGAGTTTAACGTGTATGTATTGTCGCATGCATTTTTATATTTTCATTTGATTATAAATTATAGTTTGAATTATTTTAGCTAACGATAAAAATTAATAAATTTATAAATTTATCATGGTGAATTATGATTGTATGGCTAAATAAAACTTTTTACTTTATAAACAACCCTTTTTCTCAAACAAAATCACCGAGCGATTTGAAAACATTGAAATTTCGTTCTGAAATTATGCTAAGATTATTTTTTTTTTTAAAAAAAAGATGCCCACGGCTCTGTTGACATTTCATCAAGGTTCTCCAATGGTCGTTTTCCATTAAGAATATAAAATTCCCAGAGTGACGTTACATTAACAATTAACAAATATGGTGATGTTTGTAGCCATTCGAAAGCTGCACCTCAAAAAATCTTCTCCTAACGTGTTCTCTAGTTCAATTAATAGAGTTTAATTAACAATAAAACCCAGGTTCAGATTTTAATTAAGGTTCATTTTTTGAATTTTGAAACCAATAATACTAGGTACAAGCGAATAACTCTGGAGAATATTGCGCAAGCAAACCATGGTTAAGGCAAGACAAACATTTCACCCCTTTCATCATCATCATCACCTCCTATTTTAAAGCATTGCTAATGTCTTTCTCGGCGTAATCATCTTACTTTATTTGATTTCTTAATTTCTTTGTCCTAATAAGATTCACAGCTTCAACAAGAAATGTCATCTTTGCGAGTTTGGCTAGGTCAACTCTTGTTTTCAAACCTGCGTCCTTTCTTCATCCTTTCCTTTCATACTTCATTCATTTTTCATGTGGCTTCTTTTTAGTCCATGATAATACCCTCATCTTAATCACCCTAGTTCACTAGATTGGTTTGGTTTCACCCTTAATCTCTCAGAACCAACTTCTACTAGAGGATCTTTCCATAGGACTTCTACACATGTAGGCTTCTCTATTTTCCCTTTGTTGTTGTTGTTTGCCATATATCTAAGATTTTCTGAAAAACAAAACTATCTTATGTTTCTATAAGTGGTGAAGACAATATTATTATGGGGACTAACAGGCAGGAGCATGAAATTTCAGGAGGATCTGAGGTAAAGTGGTCACAATTCAAAGCTATATTCAACTCTGTTTTATTTGTAATTTTACGAGTAGTATTTCAACTGCTTAAACTTCAGAAATTCTGAATTCTACAACACCTATGTCAGGCAACATATCAGGAGATGATAGAAAATGAAGTCAAGGACACTCAGGAAGGCTCAACACACAAATTAATAACTGAGAGCTGCAAATCAAACAGCATGGTTATAAAGGTAATCGTCATATTCCCACTTTTTCTTCTTTCTTAGTAGATGTTTTATTTTATGTTATGTTCCACTGAAGCTGAAAAATGGTCTAAATTGACACCAAAACAGAAACGACATACGTTGATTCCTGCTCACATCATAGCTGAAGCCATATCAACTATTGCCGATCTTGACATTAGATGGTCAGGTCCAATCACACCAAAAGAAATGGAATACGTTGAACAATATGTCCTTGCAAAGTATCCAGAATATTCAGGCCTCATGAAAGGAGATGGAAATGGGATAAACTTGTCTAGCTTTATCATCTATGAGGAGCCTTCAGAATCCATGATAGATGATAGGGGAAAGTCACCAAGAGAGTCTTCTACATATTTTTTTGGCAGTAATAATCTCCCTGAAATGGATAGGGCCAAGATCCAGTTGGAGCCATCAAGATTACTAGACATTCTCAACAAGAAATCCTCATTCCTTGGAAGTTTCATCTCTATCCCAGAAATCCAAGCTCGCAATAAGATTTTGAATCATTATGGTTTGCCAGATGAAGAGTACCTTGTTCTCTTCACTCCAAGCTACAAGGATGCCATGATGTTGGTGGGAGAAAGTTACCCTTTTGTTAAGGGAAACTACTACATGACCATTCTTGATCAGGAAGAAGACTACATCAGGGAGTTTGCTTCTTTTAAGGAGTCCAAGGTGATCTCAGCACCCAAGACATGGCTGGATTTGAGGATCAGCGGGTCTCAGCTGAGCCAGAACTTCAGGAGGAGGTGTAAGATCAGCTCAAAGGGCTTGTTTTCCTATCCGGTTGATGCAAATGGAACAATGCATTGGATTTCTGAGGCTCATAGGAACAACTGGCATGTTCTACTTGATGCATCTGCCTTGGTAGTGGGAAAGGATCGGCTACATCTTCTTGCGCTCCACCGCCCGGATTTTGTGATATGTAATCTTGAAAACACTCATTCCAATCCTTCAAGAGTCACTTGCCTCTTAGTGAGAAAGAAATCCTTTGAGGTCTCAGCTACTTCATCTCAGGCAGTTGAATGAGTGAGAAAGAAATCCTTATGATTTTAGAGCAATTAGCAAATGTACAAAATTTCCATGCAGATCCTTAGGTGTTTTTTCTCCTATCAGAATTGGAATTTCACCTAGGTAACTTGTGTCAATCTTTAATGTAAACTTTTATTATGTGAACTACTGAGGCGAACCGCCAATTCTGATTGGAGAACACTATCATAAGTACTTAATAAACTGCATCTGAGTTTTGTCCTTAACAAATTTGATATCATGGACTCTAAGAAGCCATGAATTTTCTTGGCGTATTTTGTAGATTGAATAAATTAACACATGCATATGTAAGGCCACTTATTACTGGTTGGAACACATTATGCATTGCTAATCATCTGGTGTATTTGTAATTTTTAAGTTATATAATTAATTATCTTAGTTTGGTAAGTTATTTTTGCCAAACCCATTTTTTCCATATTAATCAAATTGATTTTGAAAAATTTTATATCTTACTTTAACTTCTGATTTCAATTGGGAGAGTAACACATGCATGTGTCCCCTTATTGCCTTGGCCACAAAACTCTCTTATCCTTTTTTGGTATGCTTAGTCATCAAGCCTTTAGGTTCCAAGAACTAGAATCTGTCCCGTTTGCAAACCCAGGCCATTTATATTTTATCTAGCAAGATACAAAATTACAAATGCAAGTGGTCTTGCGTGCAAATTTTAGCTAGCCGAGTGGTGTAACGAAATTCTGTGCTGGCATTTGGTAACATCTATGTTTAGGGACGTGTAGACCAAGACATGTTACCATTAAGTTGTTGGAATAAAGCATGTCCAGTCACGTTAGCAAGTTGTCTGCAGTACAAAGGTCAAAAGGTTCTTTTTGTCCTTCCCTCGTTACTATAAGATTTGTTTTGTTCTGTTAAGACTACATAAGCATAAATTTCTTAAAATCATGGACAGTAATTCAGAAGTAAACAGCGGATATACCTTAAAACCGTGCTCATCATGATTGCCACGATGAGTTAAAGAAAATGTCAAAAAAAGAAACGCAATAGATTCAATATCTAAACTTTTATCTTCATCTCATGCTCAAATTGTTTTTTTTTCTTAATTCTCCGATTCAACAGGAAAAAAAATTAATCTGGAGTTCGATGAAAGATAAATAAAGTCTACTAAAATATTATTTCTGTCAAGGATCGAACTCAGATATTACCTAAACAATTTAACTTTAACTTCAACACATTAATCACTTATGCTCAATCATTTAAAGTGCTTCTTTACCTCTGACTTTCTTTTAACATTGAAAATAATTATAATGTTAGTTTTGGTTGCAAACAAAAATACATTTATCAGTCATTTCATTCAGCTTGGTTCTTTGAGAATCTGGCAGGCGAAAATATCGTTTAACATTGAAGACTCAAAGAGGCAAGATGGTGGGCAGAGCATTGGAAGCTAACATGGCAAGTAAATCTTTGACCCTCGTACCATATGGATAACTTTAATTAATTTTTACTTCTTAAGTTTTGAAGAACTTTAACAACGTAAGGACCACACGATAAATAGCTACTGAAAAGGGCTTCTTTTTTTTAGATGGTAAGCATTCTTGTGTTTGTGTGTGTGATTGGGTCATCTTGTTTGCTCTTGATCTCCATATCCTTTGATCTAGTTTTCCCCAAATGATTGTGTTGTTAGTTCACTTTTTTGTAATAATGCCCTCACTTCCACCATAAGGAGCAAGAGCTGTTGAAAACAGAGTATATCCCTTTAAATGGTAAGTTACTCGGCCTTTCTTAATTTGTTTGAAAACAGAATACACTTATATTCATAAATAACTATAAACTTAATGCAAACCCTAAAATTAATGACAAATAAATTATAGTAGGTAATTTACTGAAAATATGATAAATGCATTTATTAGTGAATGCGTTGAATTAAGAACCTATAATTTAATTGTGAACATTATTAAAAAAAAAAAAACTACGTTGCCATTTGCAGCATGGAATTATCTAGAACTAGAAACGTGATGCCACTTGTTATTGAAGTCGATTACAGCATCTATTCTGTTTTACTATTTATAACTTTGCCATTTCTGACTTTTGAAAACTATCTCTGGATTTCGGTATCGCTTTGTGAAGATCGAGCAAAAGAGACGTTTTGTGGACGCAATGGTCCAAATCCGTTCTACATGAACAAATTGGTCACAATTTCCACTAAAAGTAAATAAATGGCAAGTTAAAAAAGGAATATGCATTTTACTGATTGCCTAGGTGAGCTCCAAGAGAAGTTGAATCTACACGTCTACCAACCGCTAAAAAAAGAAAAACATTGAATATGTAACCTGATTCCATTAGCTTTTGACTTCTTCAACAGATTCTCTACTTAGATTTCTAACAGAAATATTATTACTAGCACATCATTTTCAGTCTCACTACAGCAAAAAATCCAACGGCACAATACAGACAACAGGAGATATCAGACTACAGAGATAGATAGATGCTACTGCATGTAGTAAGTTAAATAAAAGGAAAATAAAATGTCTTGCTACCAAAACTACTACAGACTATGATGCTCACCACAGGCCAAATCCTGCAACTAGGACAGCATTATCTTATATATATTGTACAAAACAAGCATCAAGGAACATTTGGTCTAGGCAATCAGTACCTCGTTCTACCATCACCCTCAGTTATCACATCCTTGAAGGATCCATTACTGGGAATCATCGGCAACACATGCTCCTGATGGGGCACAATGACATCAAGAAGGTAGGGGCCAGGGGTGTCCAACATTCTCTGAATTGCCGCTCTAAGCTCTTCCTTCTTCGTCACTCGCGCTGCCGGTATCCCACAAGCATCAGCAAACTTGAGCATGTTTGGGAATATCTCGCTCTCGCTAGACGGATCTCCAAGATAGGTGTGAGCTCTATTGGACTTGTAGAACCTATCCTCCCACTGAACCACCATACCCAAATGCTGATTGTTCAACAACAATATCTTAACTGGGAGATTCTCCACTCTTATAGTGGCCAACTCCTGAACATTCATGATGAAACTACCATCCCCATCAATGTCAACCACAACAGCCCCAGGGTTAGCAACAGCAGCACCAATAGCCGCAGGCAATCCAAAACCCATGGCTCCAAGACCCCCTGAGGTCAACCACTGCCTCGGTCTCTTGTACTTGTAAAACTGCGCAGCCCACATTTGATGCTGCCCAACCCCAGTACTAACAATAGCATCTCCATTAGTCAACTCATCAAGAACCTCGATAGCATGCTGCGGAGAAATCGCGTCCTGGAATGTCTTGTAACCCAATGGAAACTTGTGTTTCTGCACATTAATCTCTTCTCTCCAACCTCCAAGATCAAACTTACCCTCCACTCCTTTCTCCTCCAAAATCATATTAATTCCCTTCAAGGCCAACTTCAAATCCGCGCAAACCGACACGTGCGCCTGCTTGTTCTTCCCAATCTCGGCAGAATCAATATCAATGTGAACAATCTTAGCCCTACTAGCAAAAGCCTCAAGCTTCCCAGTAACACGGTCATCAAACCTTACCCCAAAGGCAAGCAACAAATCACTATTGTCAACAGCATAGTTAGCATAAACAGTACCATGCATACCCAGCATCTGAAGGGAATATTCATCACCAATAGGAAAAGTTCCAAGACCCATTAAAGTGCTAGCAACGGGAATACCAGTGAGTTCAACAAAGCGCCTCAATTCAGCACTGGAATTCAAACTGCCACCGCCGACGTAGAGAACGGGCTTTTGGGCCTCCATGATGAGTCTGACAATGTGTTCCAATTGGGCCTCGGCGGGGGGCCTGGGCAGCCTGGCGAGGTAACCGGGGAGGTTAACGGGCTCGTCCCAATTAGGCACGGCGAGTTGCTGCTGAACGTCTTTGGGAATGTCGATGAGGACCGGACCGGGGCGGCCGGAGGTGGCGACGAAGAAAGCCTCGGCGACGACGCGGGGGATGTCGTCGACGTCGAGGATGAGGTAGTTGTGCTTCGTGATGGATCTGCTCACCTCCACGATCGGGGTTTCTTGGAAGGCGTCGGTGCCGATCATCCGGCGGGGGACCTGGCCGGTGATGGCGACGACTGGGACGCTGTCCATTAAAGCGTCGGCGAGGCCGCTCACGAGGTTGGTGGCGCCGGGGCCGGAGGTGGCAATGCAGACGCCGGGGAGGCCGGAGGAACGCGCGTAGCCTTCGGCGGCGAAGACGCCGCCCTGCTCGTGGCGCGGGAGCACGTTGCGGATGGCGGCGGAGCGCGTGAGCGCCTGGTGGATCTCCATCGACGCACCGCCGGGGTACGCGAACACCGTCGTCACGCCCTGCCTCTCCAGCGCCTCCACAAGGATGTCCGCGCCCTTGCGAGGTTCGCCGGAGGCGAACCGTGACACGAAGGGCTCCGTGGTCGGCGCTTCCTTGGTGAAGGGCGCCGCCGTGGGGGGTTTGGAGATGGAACATTTGATTTTGAGAGCGTGGTTGGGTTTGGTGAGGGTTTGATGAGAGAGAGGGAGGGTGGATCTAGTAATGCGTTTGGGGAAGGTGGGGTGTGAAGAGGAAGAAGAGAATCGGGTGGTTCTGGAAGCGGTGGCCGCCATTGTGTTGTGTGGGTAGCACCAGTGAGTGTGTTTGTGTGTGGCGATGCTTTTAGATGAAGGAGGGAGTTTTTGTTTTACCTTTTTGCCCTTGCGTTTTGTCTGTTTATGTTGGTTTTTGTGTGGGTAAAGTGGGAAGAGAAACCCACTACTTGTTCCATGGACTCAGTTACACTCGCTGCTAACTAATCAATCAGTGGTGTCGAACATCGCATGAGGTGAGAATGTTAGATAGCCACATATCACTTGCAGACAAAACAAGCAGCCATTTTTTTTCTCACATCTTTGTGTTGTGTTTTGCACTGCCCACCAACCCTAATATTGGAATCGGCGTAAACACTGACACTGCTGCTTACTTTAATTAATTAATAATAATGAAGTATTACTAGTATTTTTTTTTAGTTTTCAACCATTAATTTTTTGAAGTTATTTTTTATAAGATGAAATTAAAGAATTCACTGGGATGTAGAAAATTTATTAATTTCGTTCAGAATAACTTTTAGTTTTTTTAAGTACTAGTATCAATCAAATAGCACTGACTAGGACTTTTCAATTTGATTTAATGGTTTTAATACAAGTTGAGTTTGAGCGGAAGAATCAAGGTTGAATCCTCACATAATCAATTTTTAGAAGATGATAAATTTTAAGTAGGATTAAATCATGAACTCATTATTTGATTATGATAGTTACGAAAAAAAATTATTAAATATATGTGATTTGGATATTCCTCCAATAATATTTTTTAGTCTCAATTATCAAATAAAAATGTTAACTAACCATGTAATAACAACAAGATAGTCATGAGTTATTTTATTCATAAAACTTGTTTACATGTGATTATCTCATCAAACTTTTAGATAATTTAACAAGTAAATGAGTGGTCAATGTTATTATTACATCACCAATTAATTATTTGACAACAAAAATTAAAAAAATTAAAGAGTATCAAACATGCAACTCATAGATATAAGCTTAGTTGAATGATTAAAAGATAAGAAAATAAGAGAAAGGTGCATGTGAATAAATCCTCTTTGCTAACAAAATAAAACTTTTAACAAACTAGTATTTATGTACAATAAAAAAATCAGGCCCGCAATTCTGCAAAAACACATGGGGTGTGAGTAGAGGGGAAGAGTGTTTGGTTTTATACAAGGGAATAAATTTGAATTTTTTTTTTTAGGATTACAAAACAGAGAAATATTGAGTGTAATAAGTGAAAACATGAAGGAAGGCTTGAGTAATTTACTCTTTTCCCTTTTGTGAGTTCTCGAGCTTTTTTTTTTTTAGCTTTGTGAGTGTTGATTTGTTAGAGTTTCTTATGTGCAAAGAGGGTCTTGTCCCATTTTGGAGGGTTATTTTGTCTCGGGAATGATGAGACTGCTTACTGGTGCCCATTTTAGATTCGAGACTGAACCTCATTTCTCTGGTTGTATTTGGTATTTGCAGTAACAATTTTAAGATGTTTTATTTTCTGCCATGTCTACTAAGCATGTTACCATTATTGTTGATCTCAACAAGCCATTTCGGTTTGAAGGCATGCCTTACAAGAGATGGAAACAGAAGGCGTCTTCTTCATGTCGACGTGCAAAGATAATTTCCTTGTCATTGCTAACAAGCTTGTTCTACCACAAAATTATCTGATGCCTAACAGGAACTGCAAACCTAGAATGACAATGACTTCATATGTAAGAATTTTATTTTAAATGGATTATTTGATTATCTTTATGATTATTATATTACAAGAGGTTTGAGAGGAGCCACAGAAAAATGGGTAATATACACAAACACCTAATTAAAAACTCTTCTGATATTTCTCATTTGTTTTTATTTCTCTTTCTATTACATCATAAATTTTATTATATTTTCTTTTTCTCCCTCTCTTAAATAGCACAATACGTATCCATGTAATATTTTTCCAGGAAAATATGACACTTGAGAGGCTGGATGAAAGAAATATGTTGTCAATCACTACCTCAAGTATCAAAAGACAACGGATAACTCTATTGAAGTTCAGTCTCACAAACTACAGAAAATTGCTCATGAAATAATCTCAGAAGGTATACATGATTTTAGATGAACAACTCCAAGTGGCTGTAATAATTGTTAAATTGCCTCCTAGCTGAAAAGATTTTAAGAACATCCTTAGGCACAAAATAAAAGATTTCTAATTGGAGAGTATGTTTACTCGATTGCGTATATATAAAATATAGAAGAGGAAGCCCGGAAAAAAAATCAAAGAGAGAAAGTTCTTCTTGTTGTCAAATCCACTTCTATTGTCCTCAAAATTAAGGTAAAAATATGAAATATCAAAATTGAAAGCAGAACACCAACAATAAAAATGACAATCATAATAAAAATGGACAAAACCCTCCTCGATCGTGACAGTTTAGCTGTTATAATTATGGTAAGCTTGGCCATTTGGCTAGGAATTGCCGACTTAAGGCCATTAGACAGTTTGAGAAGCTTGTTTTTAGCAATGAACATGAATAACATTCCAACTAGTGCCTATTATTCAATTCAAAAAATGATTGTACATTTGCAAGGAATGTTTGATTTCAAATGTTTGAATATCAATTTTTAAATGTAATATTAATTATTATTTTTTATTTATATATCTTATAATACTAATGATAAAAACAATAAAAATTAAAAAAATTAATGACCATCTAATTAATTTTATAAAATTGATATCCTCTTTTATTTATTTAGTAATTTTTTTATATGTGAAAAATAACCTGCTACAACCATTATAATAAAAGGGAAGAGTACTAATATACTAGATTAGTGCACCAACCAAGCATCTCTGAAATGATGCTCACAATATGTGGGCCCTCCATCATAATATATATATATATATATATATATATATATATATTACAAAATTTGTAAGTTAATTAGTTTCCTGTGTCCATGAGCAAGTTTTTAGATCATCAACCTTTGTTCTTTTCTTTCTTTCTGATAATTTTTTTTGAATTATTATTGAGGATGCTTAACTTGAGTACAGATGTGTCCAACTCAAAGCTCCATCACCCTTTGGTACATCAAATATGAAGATCCCTACGAAGTGTATGTTTAGAAAACCAGTGGTAGGACCCTGAATTTACGTTAGATCCAAAAATAAGTCTTTTCTTATTTTTGAAAACGTAAATTAGGTTGCGATACCGATAATTCAAACACACTCTGAGTGCTAACCAAAATTACGTGTCAATATAACATATGTGAATAAGAACCTCACTTACAATTTTAACCCATCCCAAAATAATAAAGATGTTCAGCCCACCAATCTTTTTCTATACATTACTTTTGCTTGTTCTAACCTTTGTAGAGTCTATCGTCATAAATTTAAGGTCTTTCATTTAGTTTATTTAAGTTTCGTGTTCTAATAATGTCTAGAGTCTAGACAAAGTCTTCAACTCTTTATTATTATAATAAGAAAAAACTAATAAAGACTCCAGACAACGTGGCTCCATGTTTTACTTTTAAAGTTCCATAATGTTCAATTAAAAATAGACATTTTCTTCGCGTGCTTATGAAACCGAGCCTAGTCCGAAACTACTATGGGATCCAAACGAATAAATATTTAGAAAAAGGGACACCTTCTGGCGTGTGAATGTTGAGTAGGTCCTCCACGCGAGGAACTATATCATATACAGGGAATTCTTTTTCCTTTTATCACATTTCACTCAAAATATTGAAGAGAGATAGTGCATCAAACTGTTTACAAAGATAAGTTTGATTCTCTTTCTCAAGATAGTATTTTTTCATTTTTTAAAATTCATTGAATTTATAAATAAAATTTTATATTTTATTTCTTCTATATTTATATAATTATATCTACTGATTTTATTTTTTATAATTTATTTCCAATGACTTAACGTGTTGAATATGACTTTAATCCTTTATGTAAATTAAATTAAAAAGTCACAATAAATATTTTTTTTAATACGAACAGAATAAGATTTTTTACTTTAGTATCTTTATTTTTTGTGCATTATTTGCTTCTATTAATAAAAATCATAGGCTTTGTAAGGAAAAAAATTATATTTTCTTTCGTAATCCTTCAACATCCAAAATAACTAGTTTCTAATTGTTGAACCGGAGGATAATTCTAATGCACACAAAAAAAAATCTATTATTATTATTATCGCAATGTAATTTTATTTACAATTTATTATTAAATTTGCTTAATTGCATTTTAACATTAACTTTATAAAAGAGTAAAATCAGCGCAATAATATTAGAATTTACAGTATGCAAATAAATTTGAAAAATAAATTAATTTAAATTATAAAACTAGTCGTTCAACGAGCTCGAAGTGACAAATTTCATTTTGTAATTACGTATTCCATTCATTTAGTTGTATAAGCTAGCTAACGCTTACATAACTAAATCTAATTGAACAATCATTCAATTTTAAATAAGTACATGGATATTATTAATAATTAATAACATAATAATGCAAGGAGGAGTAAGTGGGCCCTCTGCTGTAACTTCAGTCTATGTCATATTTCAAATTGATTTATGAAAAAGGATAAAGTGGCATGCATACGGTGCGGTTACTGGCATCATAATAAATAGTACAACAATTGATGTATTATTTTTTATTAGTGTAATTTTTTATATAACTTAATTTAAAAAATAAATTTAACCTGTAATTACGTAATAAATTATTTTGATTTTGTTAATTTTCAAATTTTAGAGATATTTTTTCCAATGTTCATTAGTTAGTGATTTTTTTTTTCACGTTAAGTAAAATATTAAAAACATTTTCATATATTTTAAATTGTTGAAATCAATTTTAGAACGAAAAATAAATTGATACACTATGGATATTAATCAAATTTCAAGTACCTCTTGAACAAATTTTATTATTTTATCATTATATTTTCATCAAATAGATCCGTGGCTCTCCAAGAAGCTCTCTCTTGGTTAAAAGATATGCAGCTGCAGAATAATGTAGTTGTTGAACATCCTGTATCCGTTCTTTATGATATTAAGAATATGTTTATCATATTTTTACAAGAGTTTAATGCGTAAGTAATCACACTATAAAATAATTTTATATTATTATTTAATTATAAACTATCATTTAAATTATTTTAAAATAATTATTTTAAAAGTTAATAAACTTATATACACCGTACTGTGATTAAACAATTACATAAAAAATAAATTAATCTTTTTCTCTTTTTACAAATTCCTCATAGTTTTCCTCTTTCTCTTCTTCGTGTGACTAAATTGAAATGTGAGAGTAAGAGGTGTGGGTGGGTTTTCAGAGTGTTAAGCTCCTTGATAGGTCTTATGGGTCCTCATCCATTCTAACTCTAACCTTGTTAGTCTTGGAGTTGCTATGGTCCCATTGAAATTGTCTTTGATCCCTACTAAGGGATGGATAGTTTTTTTATTATGAGAATGTGCTTTTCATGAAATTATACATGATTTCGTTCAATGTCTAAATTCATATCCCCTTATCACAATAGAATTGTGATTTCATTTGTATAATATATAACTAAATCACGAGTTTATTATACTTTTTTTAACCACTCGAAACATAATAACAAAACTACGATTCTATTGTTTTTTTTTTTTGCACCCCCCTTAGCACAACGGAACCTCGATTCCGTTGTTTAAGTTATTTTAGATTTCGTTGTTTTTTTTGGCATCCCATGATTCTATTGTGATAAAAACTTAAACAATGAAATCAAGATCATGTCATATTTTTTTTAAAAAAAATGAATAAAAAGGAAAAAAAGATACATTCTGTGTTTTTTTATTGATTAAGCACTGCAACACTGTATTTATTGACTGAACACTACTTTTTCTTATACATATTGACTGAACACTATTTTGTTCTTATACACATAGCAATTGTATTAAATATAGACGCATTCTAAATAGTCTATATTGTCATACCAAAGCCATCACATTATCCTCTACCTTGAAAACCTCTACCTCTAAAGCCACCTTTGCCTAAGCCACCTCTGCCCTAGTAACCACTTCTCCAGTTCCTAGCACCTATTCCATCAGAATTTTCATTTGAACCTTCATTTGCACCATCATCGCTTGAGGCATTTGTTGTGTTCCAATTGTTATAGCTTCTCCAAGTGGTGTTTTGATTAGCATCATCAGATCCAAAATTATAATTTTTACTTTTCTTTCCCCGGTTAGAATCTTTATTTCTAGGATCCCTGGAACTCCAATTAGAATTCTTGCTTTCATTCCCGACACTCCAAGAGGATTTGTTAGAGTTCTAATTGCTATTGCTTGGATTAAAAGCCTAGTTACCATTGTTCCCAGAGTTCCAATTCCTTTTCTTGCTATGATATTCACCGTATTGTTGAAAGCATAGAGAGTGTACATGTCGTTGTATATTGCAACATGATTCCATCACCTGAAGGGGTATTGTTTGAATGTGCTAGTGATTCTAAAGTCTTCAGAATAAATGAGGATATGTTGCTTGACGCTTTAAGGAAAACCAATTACTGACACCATCAGAGGCAGTAGAATTTTACTTGACCTTTTTTACCGCCAACCTGTTTATGTATTGATGATTGTGTTGCATATGAATGTATGAAGCTTAAATGCAACGATGATGTGGAAAACATGTTTTTCATCTTTTTGGAATTTAGTAGCAAAGGTTCGATACAGTTTAATGCAACTTTTGGTCAATCTCCAGATGAAGTCCTTGCCTCGCTGTGCAAACCAATAAAACCCAGATATGTTAATGAGATCATTGCTTCGATGTGTGATAAATCTTTGTAGTCATGTTCTTACTTTCTAAAAATCATATGATGGTTGTTTTTTTTAAACAAAAGTTTGTATTATCAATGTTTCTTTAGTTGTTGATGTTGATGTTTGTTTTATGAATCAATTTAAGAAACATTTATTATTAATAGGCGTGTGTTGTTTAAACAGTTGTTGAACAGAAAAAAAGACGTAATTCCACCATAACAAACTAAAAAAATGTCAAAACAACAAAAATTGTGCATAATACGTGAAAATATACTAATAATGATAACAATACAAAAATTCAACTACCTCTGCCACCATCCTTGCTAGTCCTCTTCCAGGGTCTCTATTCGTCTAAGCTGCATCCAATTCCAAAGCTTGTTTTATGAGTTGATGATGACTTGTGCCTTCTGGCACAGCTCTAAGGTCCAACAAGCCCTGCATAGCTTCTAACGCTATCCAGAATCAAGTCCGCAATAAAGAATACATTACAATTAGTAACTATTTTTTTATTGATAGTGTAGGGGAAAAAATACAAAATCCAATTTGCATTACTTGGCAAGAGTAATTTTCACCTAGTACATAGTTTGTCAGTGGATGCCCAGGTTGTGGCTGTACTCTGATGGACACTAAATGTACAGGACCACCTAGTGATTGTCCCTCCTTTGACGGAATGACATAGGGATGGAAAATCCTATAAAACCAAGACATTTTGTCATAGGTGCAAGCCTAAGGACACCCAAATGGCACAACATCGGCAAGAGGAATAATATGTTGTTGTCACTCTGCCCACACTCGATCACAAAGCTGATACATAGGATGGGGAAGTGGTTGGCATGGAATCGTCTGGACATGGCCAAACTACCTCAACACCCTCTTTGGATGATAAGGTTTCACACCAATCCTACATCTGATGAAGCTAGAGAAAAAAAACTTTTGTGCGAAAGGCCTAACATCCTTGTGGTTCTCATATGGATATCACACGACAACATCCATTTGTAGCTCATCTAGTCTCTCCCTGACTAGAAGAGCAGTTTCGATACTTCTCAACGGTTTTCATCTTGTGGCTATCGAGTTCTCCACAACATAATCCTCCAACTCTGAGTAGCCAACAATGGGTAAATGCACAAACACCCATAACTGTAAAAAAAATATTATTAAAATATTAATTACATTAATTAAAAAATAAAATGCTAAAATAATTTACTTACCATGAGTAATATCATATAAGCTTCATACTACTTGTTGTTATACTAGCTCACATAGGAGAGATGGTCGTAGAGGTATGTCAGTACAACTACTCCCTATGCATACTCGTGGAAACCATCCAAGTTGTCAAGGTACTGGAGGTAAGAGACATGGATGCGAGTCGAGGACTTGTTGGCAAATATCGTACTGCCAATAAAATGCAAGAGATACGTTGTCACAACTCAAATATACAAGTCTAACTCAACATAATGGTTGTAAAGGTCTTCCAACCACGTCAAGCTCACTCTGGCACCTGTCTTTGCCGTTGCAAAAGCCTCTGTCTTTGTCGGACTGCCTAGATAACACATCAGGAGGATCTTCACCTCCTCTTTATCAAAGACTGAGGAGACATAATCAATGGGCCTTCTTGTCATAGGCAAGTGCAGTAGGCAAGACTTATAATCCAAAGTGATAGTCATTTCTCCAATAGGTAAGTGGAAGGAAGACGTATCCTGGTGTCACTTCTCTAAAAAGGCATTTATCAAGCCCTTGTTTGCGGTAGGATACCATGTTGTTAACCCTGACTAGTAGGGTACAATAACACCTGGGCATCGAGGCTCACAAGCTTCACCTCTGGTCGTTCCTGACGAATCCAGACATGCCTAACACAATGGTCTCTATATGACCGAAGAAGGGACAAATCAATTGCACCTCCTCCAATTGGAGGCCCAATAATCCTAACGACAGTTGGTTGTGACTGTGGCTATGGCTTTGGCTCCAACTCTAGCTCTGCTAGCTGCTACTATCGGCACTCATCATCACAGTACTAGCGCCCTGACGTAGGTACTCTGCAATGTTTCTCTGTAGCATCTTCCCCTTGCTGTGATGGGCCTTCATGGAAGGGGTCGTGTCCAACAACATATGATGTTTACTTTTTGTGAGCCATCTAAAAAAAAGGTCATCATAATAAACAATTATATTTAACTAAGACAATAAAAATATTACATTTGTCTAAAAGTAATAAAAAATGTTAAAAATAAAACATACAACGAAATCATGATTTCATTATGTGTTTCATCAGAATGTACAACATAATCGTTGTGGTTGTGGAAAATAACACAATAAGATCACAATTTCATTGTGCTTTTTAATGAAACACACAACAGAATCGTGATTTTGTTGTGTTATTTTCCACAACCACAATGAAATCACAATTTCGTTGTAGTTTGCCAAACCCCAAAATAATAAGTAATGAAATTGTGATTTCGTTGTGTCAAAATAAACAATGGAATCACGAGTCTGTTACCTATTCCCCCCAAAAAAAATATAGGGAAAAATGACAAGAAAAAAATACCTAAGACACAAGGGAGAAAGGTTGGGCGTGACTTGGGGAAAGAGAGGGAGAGGGGGGAGAAGAAGAGAGGGTCTAGGAAGGGAAGGAGAGGAAGAGAGGGTTGGAAAAGAGAGAAGAGGAGGAAAGGGGGTGCGAGAAAGAGGAAAGGGGGTAGAGGAAAGGGTGGAGAAATTCAAATGAGGGACAAAATGAGGATTTCACACCTTGGTAGGGACTATAGTAATTTTTGTAGGGACCAATAATAACACCTAATGATCTTTTATAATATGAAGCAAACATTTGAAAAACAAATAGAAAGCATTTATAAAACAAGCATACAAAGCATTTAATCTATTTATCTCATCATATCCAATTATTTTCACTGTTAGCCTATATTGAGGATGGCATTTAATCACGTTATCTCCAATTATTTCCACTATTAACATATTTTGGGGATGTTACAGAAACAACTCTAGTGTATAATGTTTTCCGAATCATATTACACGAATGTCTCAAGTGTCATGAAATTAAGTGTATTTTGCTTGTAAAATTTTCTCACTGAAAGTTTAGTTTCATTGAAAACATGATACTTTAAGCTGTCAATATTAAATTTTTTTAATCTTACTAATAATATATTTTCCTCCAAATTTGCTTCTCCTCCCCAAATGGATTGAAACAAGCTACAACTTAAAAAAATAATAGTATACGATGAGGGCTTGAAAATCTAATTAATCTTACTAATAATATATTTTCCTCCAAATTTGCTCCTCCTCCCCAAATGGATTGAAACAAGCTACAACTTAAAAAAATAATAGTATACGATGAGGGCTAGAAAATCTAATTACGCTTGCATATCTCTTTATCAATTAGATTAATTAGCAATTAATAATTTTTAATTCAAGAAAATTAGTAATTGTGAAATTGTAACTAAAGATGAAAAAACTAAAAATAAAAACAATCAAACACGATTGACTGATACAGATATCAGATACTGGACATCAATTAATGAGTCGAAGCATATGGCAATGTATACGAGTGGTATCACGGGATACTTACGAGGAAATAAATAGTATTAGCAGATGATCAAACAAGTTCACACAGAAGGATCATTGTTTAGTTTTAAATTTTTGTACAGAAGTAGTTAAATCATGCTGTTCATCGAGTTAACAGGTTCATAGTGTCATCCCATAAAAATTTAGTTAACAAAACCATTTCCAAATTGCAAGCAATCAAAATTCCAAGCAAGTTCAGAATCTTCATAACTCCTGACAGTCCGTTTCGGCATGGTTGTCGCTCAGCTGCAGAGAACAAACCACAGGAGACATCAGAACCACATTCCCAATTTCCATAGATTAATATACACGTTAAACAAAAAAAAACTACACATGCAAATATAACATATTTCAGATGGATATAAAATAAGTAGATACTTTAATAACCATAAATTAACATTCCCAGCGGCAGTTGTAACGGGGCAATGGTCAACAGTCTATTATAACATCACCTCTGTGCATTAGCAGATGTGTATAACTTCTGGCTTACAACTCTCAATCTCATGCAGAACAACAGGAATGATCTACTTATTTTAACAACATTCCCAGCGGCAGTTTTGGGAAGTTGCTTTCAAATTTTCACATTACATGTGCTAATGACAGAAATTTAGAGATTCAGAGGTAAATGATCTATCTTTGTACTTAATGCATGATAAATTTATGGCATTATATGGTCCATGTTGCCAACCCCACCTGCCTAATGAAAAAAAGCTTAGTTGTTGCAACATGATAAGAACCTTGAAAGAAACACACCACAAAAGATAACTTTTATAGTTGGAAAGTTCAAGGCTGTACAAACCCCACACTATAATCTCATGTTTCTAATGTGGGGCTTAAGCCCCATACCTTGCAATTGGATCTAGCATTCCACCATGCTTCGCAGCCCTGGCCAACGGCCACCATGCAGGATGGCTGTGCACTAGCCCCCTGACTAATCTCAAGCAATGCCAGCATCACCACCCACACCACTGATTTACAGATCAGAAACATGGTGGGAGCCTCTCAAACCAATTGATAAGCGCCTTGAGAGCACCAAACCACAAAAGTTGGAGAGCCAAGGTCTTATAAACCTCACTAGAATTCCATACTTCCAATGTGGACATCACAAAGGGCATAAGTTGGTGTTACATCAGATGAGTAAAGATACATTAAAAATGCAACTCGATTTAAGTTGAAGACATATATACAAGATTAAATGGGTAAAACTGTTAGTTGATATAGTGCTTGGAAAACAAATCCATACCAATGAGCTACACAGCCTTTCTGTTTATAAAATTTGAAAACTTAATAAATTTTCACATTTCTTGTGTTAATCAGTAATCAAATATCCTGAACTTATATGTAGTAATGGCAGAAATTTCAGAAAGGACATTAAGCGAGTGTTCCATAATGGCCTTAAAGGAAGGAAACTGAAGACACATTAAGGTAGCAACATGATTTAAGTTGAAGCCATATTTACAAGGCTGTGCAGGTAGAAATGTTAATTGGTATGATATGTATTGCTCAGAAAACAAATCCATCAATTAATCCCTAAAAGAGTTACCATTGTGCTACATCCAGTTACTTATTTTTTCAAGAGCAGAAAAGGAATGACAAATTTATGGTCTGTAAGGTTGCTAATTTTCAACTTAATTGTTGAGGCAAACTGTGCATCTATATAATCCACCCATACCAAGACGCAAAAAAAATAATATCCTTACAGACTGGGGAATCAAGTAATGAGACTGGAGGAGCTCCAACTCCAACAATTTGCCAAGGTAAAGCACATTAAATAGATTGACAGTTTATGCTACCGGATCAGAAGCAATCAAGCAATATCATTGCCATAAAAAAAGACAATAAAACAGAGTGCATCATGTTCACCATCTCAGTTTTTCCCATGCAATATACTCAATACCTGTTAAATCAAACAATCTTCACATTATTGATATTAAAGGCCGATAGACACATTCTTTCATCTTTCATTGTCTCATCAGATTTGGGCGCGTGGGAATAATAACATGTAATATCTAATTATCTTTACTAATGAAACATAGCTATTAAACTAGGACCACATATCAACTTGATTGAGGCATTGGGTCAATAGGACACTAATTCTGAAAATTTAGTAATCAAGCATATATTTAAAATATACATGTTAAAGAATATATGATTGAGAAATATGAAACATTGTTTTTTAATAGGCTGTGAGTAAATCACATTCTGATTAAATATTCAACCAACTTAGAAGATATCTTAAACTAACAATCATATGGAAGACATGGCCAACATTGCCTACTATTAAAACAGAACTAGTTTTCCCCCACTTCATATAGGAAACCTCCTCCAGCTACCCCAATTATTATGACCTTGCAAGTGTTAAAACATTCAAATGCGCCAAAAATGACATTATCCTTGATCCTTACTTTAGACCTAAAAAAATGATTTGGTGGTGTGTTACTCTCGGCTATTAAACCAGCAAAATTGATTTACCGAAACATAGGCCAAAAATTGATATAGGAAAAGAACCTTCCCAAGTCAAATTAAACTCTTATCGGGTTAGCAAAACACTGACTTAGTCGTAAATCTGATCCAATAAATGAGCTAGGTCAGATTGGACTTAATAATTACAACGCGGAATCGTCCTACTCTCTTTTACCATATTCCAAGTACCAACTTGGACACATTTTGAAAGTCTAAAGTATGAGGGAATATAAAGAATCTTAGCAATGCTAAAAATTTCTAAAGCTTGTTTAACCCTGTTGAGAATCTCTAAGTTCATGTCATCATAGTTTTACCTCCCTAGACAGATAGGTAAATTTTGTGGGAAGAGGGGGAGAGACTTATCAATTGCATCAGGTCCACTTTGCCTGATCTCATGCACACGAGCTCATGCCTACTACTTGCTTAGAATAGACAGATGGAAGAACATCTATTCGGACTAGTCATCCTCTTACATGGATCTAAGTACCTGAAGGATTAGTCTCTAGCTCTCGGCTAGAGGATATCCCAGGTTCACCCAAAACAAAAGGGGGAGAGACTCGTATTTCTTGGTCGAACCATATTAAATTCCAATACTTTATTTATATAAAAAAAAAACTATTCCAATCCTCCCCAAATTCATATATTCCTAATTCAAGATATCGCATTCACATCGAAATAGCAAGCTGAAATAGATACTCATTAGCAAGAGAGAAAAAAAACATCTCTGCAACTTTGACATATAATTCCTTTGACCAAGACAACAACAACCCATAAAAAAGCCATCCAAGTTATCATTCAACATCAAACGAAATGCGATAAAAACATCACCATGTCAACATGTCAAATTGACGTTCAAATTTGGACGTTCTGAGACCAATGCTCTCTTAAAAACCCTTAAAAGGAACATTCCATTAACACATTACAATTCTAGTGAGCCCTCACGTTTCAATTATAATAAAGAAAACAAGACAACGCAAAACGACTCTAATCAAACCATGCTACATTAGAGTTCACACAATTGCATGACACAATCAAGCAAGTTGGCAAACACAAATCATGTTCCTCAAACAAAATTCAACCAAAAGCACTAGTGAGAAGACAGTGAGTGAGTGAGAGTTTTACCTCTGGCCATCAAGGTTCCCCTGGGCACCGGTGCCGTAGGGCGTGTCCTCGGCGGCGGACTGCCAGACGGACTGCCAGGCCTGGGAGGGCGGCTGGACATAAACTCCGGTGGCGGGATCGACGGCGGGGCGGCCAATCATCATCCCGGCAGGCTGGCCAATGGGCGGGTAGTAGTAAGGCACCCCACTGGCCGTTGCCCCGACGAGCGCGGCGTCGTCCTTGATCTCGTCGCGGGGGACGATGTCGACGAGGAAGTCGAAAATGTCGGTGCGAGTGATGGCGGCGGCGATGTCGTTCTTCTGGAGGGTGCGGCGCTTGTTCTCGTCGGCGTGGAGCCAGGAGCGGATGGTGAGCTCGAGGATGAAGAGCTCGCAGGCCTTGGCGAAGAGGATGGGGGCCTCGGCGGAGATCATGCGGACGTCCTCGTCGGCCTTCATGATCTTCTTGATGCGGGCCAAGGGGAGCTGGTGGTTCTTGAAGTCGTTCACGTGCTCGATCTCTTGCCGCTGGTACGACCAGAACATCTGCAGCTGCTGCTGCTGCTGCTGGAGCAGGTGCTGGAACGGGGCCGCGCCTGCACCTGCACCTGCACCTGCACTTCCACCGGCGCCGCCGGGGTACGGTCCCGATTGGGCTTGAGCGCCTTGTTGCTGGTTGTTCTCCATTCCCCCAATTCTTTCTGATTTTGATGATCCGAGAGAGACAGAGAGACCCGATGGATGGAATTGATTGGAAAATTAAAACTATGTGTTGGGATAAGCTAAACAACGGACAGGACCTACTACCCTAGGTTAAGGACTTGTTTCAATTTCAACGGACCAACCGTAAGCTCCTTTTTTATTTATTATTTCCTCACTTAAA
Organism: Glycine max; assembly: GCF_000004515.6. Lineage (NCBI taxonomy): Eukaryota > Viridiplantae > Streptophyta > Magnoliopsida > Fabales > Fabaceae > Glycine > Glycine max. The sequence continues at coordinate 45,631,241 of NC_016091.4, forward strand.
CAAATTTTTTATACCTGACAAATACATTATTTTTAAATTACTATCTAAAATTTATTTTTTTCAAATAATTACTTAAAAAAATTTATATTTTAACTTAGTCTCATCCTCTTAAGTGATGATGTGACTAAACAAAGTATCACATCATTAACAAAATGAGATTAACATCAAATATCAGGTATTAGGTTGAAACATAAAAAAATTTCATATAATTATTTAACAAAAAATAAATTTTAAATAATAATATAAAAACAACCTATTTTTTAGGTATTAAAAATTATTTAAATTTTATTGATTAAATGGTCTATTTCATTTTTTATTTTATTTTTTTATTCAATTTATTTATCTATTTTTTTTAAAATATTAATTTGGTTATTTATCTTATTTTTTTAGTCTGTTTTAGTTATTTATTTTTTAAATAATTATTTTGATCATTTATTTTAATTTGTAATTCAATTTGATCTTTTCATTCATTTAAGATTCACATATGAACTTTTATTTTGTTAAAAATGAAATGGAGAAGAAGGAGAAAATTGAAAAAAAATATATTTTTAAATGATTAACGACATCAATCTTAAATGAATTAAATAATCAAATTAAACCAAAAAATAAGATAAAAAGATCAAAATGAATAATTTAAAAGATGAATGATCATATTAAAAAAACAAAGGATCAAAATTAATATTTAAAAAATAAAGACCAAACTAAACAAGAAAAAAAGATAAAAGATTAAAATAAATTTTTTAAATCATCAATTTCTTTTTAAAAGATAAATGAACAAAATAATTCATTTATCCTCCTTTCTTTCAATCCTTTTTTACCTTTCCGACAAAGTTTGTTCACAATAGTAGGGATGTTATTAATCTTATTTTTAATCAAATTAGTATTGATTTAATTATTCAAAAAAAAGTTTTAGTTATTTTCATTTTAAGGATTACATTGAGAAATTTAAAAAATAAAGAACCTGATTAAAATATTACAAAAATCGAATTGAACATCTAAACAAATAAAATGACCAAATTTATAATTAAACCTAACAATTATCTACTTTTAATTACTTAAAAACAATTATGAAAATCACTAAAGATGTGTATTTCAGTAAAGAATACGGGAGCAGTTATAAACCTTCAGCATCCTCTTTGATAAATAGTTCTAAAAATTAATGTTAACAAAAACCGACCAGCTACGTGTGGATGAACCCACTGCTTTTAAATTAAGAAAGCATGTTCTTCATAGTTTTTGTGAAGACATTCTTGTTTAGCGTTACTTTGTTGTGGCTTGTGGGTGTTGCTCCATCGATGCGTCGCGTGGGTCCATAGTCTTCTGTTCCATGCCCGTGAGACTGAAATATAATTGGTTTTTGCAGCACTTTCGTTCCAGCCATTTGGCTTCATCTGAATGATGCTTTGCTCTCTTGCATGTGACTTTCAAGTCCACATTTTTGTCACTTATTGTATGCAATTTGCTTTGCATGATATATTTATCTTTTCTTTGGAAATAAATTATTCTGCTTATTTCTAGTTTATATTGTTAAATAATATATGACATAAAAATGTCAAATTATATACTTATTCGTTAAAATATCAAAATTTTTTATTTAAAATATCATAATTATTTGTTGATACTCATACAAGAATTTGCAAAAATTATAATTAATTCAGTTTTTTAATTTAATTAATATTTTTACTTATAAATTATGCAAATCAAGTTAATTAAGAAATAATAGAAAACTTGAAAATAACATTAAACTAGGTGTTACAATAGTACAACAAATGTCTCGAATAAATTGAATAGAAAATCAATATTTATGGTCAAAAATTATTTCCACTAAGAATCGAACTCATATATTACCAAACGATTTAATCTTAACTTCAACATATTAATCACTTTTACCCAATCACTTGATTTTCTACAAACTTTATTGTAACATTATTGTCACTTTCCATAAATATGAATATTTAAGCATTACCCAATGGATAATTCCACAAACAACCCTCCATAATTATACTTATAGGAGTAGTAACACTATAGTTTACCCACCAAGTATACAAAAATTAAAACTACAAAGCAAACCAAAGTGAAAGGTTTAACCAACAACGGTTGGCACAAGGAGTAGCGATTTCAGTCCCTTAACCAAGTGGTTTATGGTTTGAATTCTAGTTGACCCTCGAGAATGGGAATAAATCTTGTTAAGAGAGAAATAACCACTTTGTGTGCATTCATGGTCTCCAACGAATATTAGTCAATGTTTTTGACAGGGTAACTTCATACAAATACAATGATTAGAAAAAAAGAAGTGAAAAGCTTAACTTTATTCACACATCAGTTGGCATACTTTTGGAGTTTGGACAATCATTCTTCGTGTGTCTCACATTCTTGCATACGTAGTAAGCAAAATCCTTATATTGCTTCTTTTGATCATTTTTATGTTGAAAATAACTTTGTACAATATCTTTAACTCTCTTCCTTTTCATATTCTGAGAACATGGTTGGATCCAAAACCATGTTAGTAATAAAAAAAATCTAGTTTAATCTAGTGTCATTAAAAAACAACATAGTTTGATTCAACATAATACAAAGCAATACCTAGTTAATCTAGAGTCATAATGAATATAATCCCCCCCCCCCAAAAAAAAGAGTCTTCAAGATAGAATACTTAATGATCATCAAGCACATCTAACTAGATTGACCCCATGTGTTCAATTTTTGCCTTATTAGAATTTTCATATCCGCTACGGGTTAGTCTAACTTGAGTGAGATATCCAATACCATGCAACTACAAACATTCTCAATTCATTCCAAACTTTAAAGATTTTGCATTCAACATTTGGATTTCATTGATATGAACAAAAACATTAGTAACAATATCGATTAAAACTAAATACAGAATAAGAAATAACATAAGTGAGTATGTTAAACATAATTAATGAGACACGTTCAAGCAATCCATAATGGCAAATAAAATACCTAATGCAACATTAATATCCCATTTTTGGGTGGTAAAGATTAATTATAAGTGTCTCAACACAATGATTAAATATTGGTGATAAGCTTGGTCAAACAATCATTGTAATCACTAGACATTTATCATTTCAGACATGTCATTATTGAAATAAAAGAAACACACTAGAAGAGAAGGTTAATAGTGTGTGTGTGTGTGTGTGTGAACTTTAAAAAAAATCGCAAAACTCAGTTTTATAAACAAGTTTGTAAAAGTTTTCGTCCATGGAAAATGTGAAAGGATGATAAAAGCAATAACATAAGAATTTTTATATTGATTCACTCAATCTAAGCTAGGTCCAATTCTTTTTAAATCTTAGAAGGGTTTCACTAGCCAACAAGATTACAACAAGTATTTTTTGTGGTGCTTCTGGCTACAACAACAATACTCTCAACCTGAGATTATCAGCACAAGTATTCTTTATTACAAAGTGACTTTTGACTCTCACAAACAATAAACGCTTCAAATATTACAACAAATCAACTCACAATGTGAGAACGTAGAAGTTTAACATAAGTACAATAGCTTTGCAAAGTAAATAATAAACTATTTTTAACACATGATGATTTGTCCAAAGAGTGTATCAAGGTTTGAAGGTCTCTCCAAGATATTTTTGTTAAATTGTTACTTTGATCTTCTCTTCAAGTATTTATATAGGCTTCAAAGATGATATGCCCATTGTGAGATAAAGCTTTCGTGGTATTCTTGTTTTGATTCTCCTTTTAATGCATGGACTTGCCATATTATTGCTTTTGACATGTCTACTTTTGTAGAAGATGGAGAAGGTATGCATCTTTTCTTTCTCATTCTTTGGAAGCTTGTTTTGCTTCTTCTTTTTTCACTCCTACTTCAATTTTTTCCTTGTAATGTAACATGCTTTTGATTAGAGGTTGTACTTATACTCAGAAAACCTTATTTTTCATTAAATGCTTAAAATTCAAACTTAAGTCATTAAAAAAAACAAAGGAAATATTAGACTAAGGTTGCTTGAAAAGGAATTTAAGAGCAAATAACCTTAGCATTCAAACTTCATATGATAAAGAGCTCTACCACGTGTTCTCTTTTTGGATGAAGAAAACTTAAGTGAATATATAAAATACAAGTGCAAGCATTCTTAAGCACATTAGACGTTGGATAGTTCATGAACTGATGATAGCATTTGGACGCAATTTTTTACTTAGCGCTTTGGATGCTATGCCTTTATAAAAAGCTTGGACAAAAGTTCAGATTAGTGCATTAGACGCTAGCTTACTTAAACAATTTTTCAGCGTTGGTAAGAATGGTTATGCCTATATGCTTTGGGCAGATGCATTTCTTGCATAGCTCAACAAAACCCATCAACTTATCAAAGTTTAATATCTTTTGTTATCATCAAATTTATGAGATTTTTTGGGGTTTGACATTTCCCATTTCTTTGGTTCCAACAATTATTTAGCCAAATTGTGCCTCTTTTAGCCAGTCATTGTGTAATAACATCATGCTAACATTTATGTAAGTAGAGGCAAGTTTGTTTTCTTTGGTTCCAAATTGCTTTGACTACTTTAATTTGAAATATCATACAAATTTGAACAAATGAGGTTCTTGAATTTGTGGCCATGCATATGTTGGGGGGTTTTAAGGTATATAATTTAAAATTTTCTTGTGACCTTGAGTGGAATAACCTTATCCCATAGACCACGCATTACTCGTAAATCACTAAGAGTTTAGAAGTTACCTTTATATCATGGTTTCCCTTGATCACTAAGTGTCAAAGGATACGACATCTTTACTCGGTCCATGGGAGCACAATCAAAGTGGAGCGGGATCTCGGTGCTAGCCTGATGTTAGATGAGTTGAGTTCGATGTGACACAATACTACTTTCTCTCTCAATAATGACTAATGGGTTTCATGTGTGTCATCAGTTTCACCTCTCTCATATATATAAGAGAGTAATTTGATCCAAATTTCAATCATATCTTATCAAATTCTATTTGATGTAGATAATTATCTTATTCGATTAGATATACAAATGATTATTTTATTTGATTAGATATACAGATAATTAATTAAATCATATCTAAGTAATTATCTTATCAAATTAAGTCTTTTTTTAATTAAATATGTCATTAATTAATTAAACCACAATTAATTTATTCAATGACTCCCATTGATTACTGTATGAGTGTGATTCTATAGGCTCCCAATAGATTGCCAACAATATTATCATTATAACATTATAGACAATGATTGGCATATAGCAATGCATCATTGTCACTCAACACATGAGAAAATCGATAATTCGATTTAAACATTACCACAACCATTTTCACCATGTAACCTTTGTTCAATGTCTTGATCAAATACAAGACATAAGAATGTCTTTGTTAAGTCCTATCATTTATTTCTCGATACCCAAGTAGACATCTAAATACAAATGGACCTAATATCTCATATTAGTCCATTTGTGTGTGGTCATGTATATTGTACATCTCACTCTATCGAGAGGCCTATAGACATAACTCTTGTTATGTAGGAAGAACAAATCTTATCTACGTCACTCACATCCATCAACACAATTTACTGCAGGCCCAATTACTACCTTTATAATCACCATATTACAAATGATGTTTGATAGCATTAAAACCTACAAGTCCTACATGTAGAAATTGTAGTGACTTCAACTCGACGGATTACTACTGCATAATGGTTGTCTTGAGAAATGCTTATGACACTTACATAAATATTATAAAGCCTTCTCGTAGTGGGACAGTCTATTATAAATATTACTCCTAATACTTATACTTGTATGTCAACTTGATATCTCATATCCATGACTTGTCAAATGAAATCATTATGCTACTCAAACTAATATTAAGATATTGAATAAAAATAATTACCTTATATACATATAAAAATTGTAATTGAAAATTTTTAGGGGGGGAATGGGCTTGAATTGCAAATAGAACTGTCCTTGCTTAAGTCCTCCCTTACAAACTTAGCATGTATTGTCAACTCCTTTGAGTGGTGAGAACATACTCTATAGTCATTGTTGGAAATAAAAAAAAAATCTTTTATTATCTATGCTCTTTATGCCAAAGCCAAAAAATTCTATAAGCATATATGTAGAACTATAAATCATATAAGTCTTAGGATCTATTTCATAACATTTTAAGAATTAGAATAAATTCTTGGATTCATAACTATTGATTACTTTATTGATGTAAAAGACTTATTGTGATCAAGAGTAATGATTGATCTTATAATTCTTCCTCAATTGAAGTCGCTTGATTTTTTAATGGGACCGTCATAACTCTTTTAAATGGAGAAAACAAAAATAATTGTGGAATTTGGTATATAAGGAACAATAACAAGCATTTCTTATTTATTAACTCCATTAGTGCTCCTATTATGCTAAAGTAAGCCAATAATTATATCCATTCATTAAGCTTGCCATACCCTTTATAATTTAGTGGACTCAATTAGATAACTTAAAATAGAACTTACTAAATATAAATAGTTAATATAATTATTATTAAAACATGAACTCACATTAGATATTGAAGTATAAATTGGCAACAAAAAAGTGAGATTACAACTTTTTGGAGAGAAAAAAGGTGCTTAGTTTATCGTTGCAAATGTAAACTTCTACTCCAAAATGGGATTGATTGGGACTTGGGAGAAAGAGAGAGAATAATAGATATGATAAGTGATGATAGAAGAAAGAGAAAGATAAAAAATATGGTAAAAATTAAATAGATGAAAAGTGATAAGTGTCATATTTTAATTATTTTTGGGATTAGAATGTTAACACTTATCTTTTGATTTTGATAGTTTTTCTTTGAAACTTCCTTTAATTCTTGTTGTTTTATATATTGTATATTTATAAGTGTTTTTGTTTATAATATAGAAGATTGATCCATGCATCTCTTATGTTTTGATGGTCATTTGTCAGAAAAAGAATTAGAGCCAAGCTGAAGAGTGTTGAAGGTCATTTTCAAGATGTGAAGTCCTTTGTCACTCACTTGGGCTAGTCAGATCTCACTTGGGCAAGCATGCATGCAGAACAGGGGAGTTTTAGGGTGATGAACTCGCTTAGGCGAGTCATATCTCGCTTGGGCGAGTAACATTCCTTTAGTTTGAAGATATCTACTTGCCTGAGCGAGTGGAACTCACTTGGACGAGTTTTACTGTCACCGAAGTGAAGTGAAAAATGAGGAGAATTGCAGAAAAATAACCTGAAAGTTTCGAGATAGCAAGTTTGAAGAAGGAGATAGAGAAAAACAAGGTTGGAGCCACAGAGATTGACCTCAAAGTGATTGTGAATTTCATTCTTTATCATTTCATTTGTTGATCTTGTACTCACTACCATGAGTGGCTAGTTTCTCTGTAGGATTGTATGTAATCTTTATACCCTGATGTATCTATTTTGATATTTTATATATATGAATGTTTTCTAGTCATTATTGGTGAATTCATTTTGTTCTTAATGCTTGATTCTACTTGATCACTAGTTTCATGAAATTGGATTTTAAGTTTGACTAGAAAGTACTCTTAAAATTTGAACTAAATGAATTCACTCTTTACATTACGTTGCTAAGAATAGAGCATAACGTTTTGATTGCTATTTGCACGAGATTATGATTGTAATGCTAGAATATTATTAAATATGCAAGGAATCGATATTTGATAAATATTAATAGGATTCTCGAATGCGAGGAATCGATTCAGGTTGATCTAATGTGTCATCAGAAATGTTAAAAAATGATTCATATGTATTAACTTCATTTAGATACTGAAGACATGAATGATCAAATCCAATTCTATGTTTTTCTTGAATTAATTAAATCATTTTTTTCGTTTTCTTAATTTTACATGTTTACAACTTTTACGTTATTTACCTTTCTTTCATTAAACCCATGAAATTTCAATCAAATCTTTTTTATATATCTATTCAATTGTTTACTTTTATATGGAGAAAGTGAGTAACTCAAGTCCCTGTACAAACGATCTCATTTGTAAAATTTGTAACGACATTGGTATGCTTAACAATAGTCTAACAAAAAGTTAGGCAAACCATTATAATTTTTCAACATCAAATTACTTGTTATCAAACTAAACCACGTGTTGTAAAATATAATATCAATTTTATTTAGAATATAAAAGCATAATGACATTGAATCAAGTCACAAAATGATTATAAATTATTACAAATTCAATCATTTTATAATGAGATTTTTATAATTTAAAATTTCGTGAAGTCTTTATACTTTTAAAAAATTTCATAACTCTTGTATGTTAATTACCATCCAGACTCCGTTAACATACTAAAGAAAGTGACTAATTTAAAAACTTAAATAGACACGAAACTATTTGATGTATAACATAATTGAACAAGTTCCTATAATCTATATAAATTCTTAAAATAGTATCTTCAATTTAACAAAATTTAATAACCATTAGTAAATGAAAACTTACTTTTAAGATTTTGAAAGAGAAAAGCTTATATACCTTTTAGCTATAGAAAGTCATTTAAAAATGTGGTGGAATTATAAGTATAGAACAATTTAATGGTGGGTGCATGAACAATAATTTAACCATGTAATCAGATAACAAAAAGTCCCTATCTCAATCTCAAGCTCTCTCTCTTTCTAACAACTTCATAACGGGCTAGTGCTAAGAGGAGGATGCAGCTTCCTAAAATGGAAAAAAAATCCAGTTTAAATAGAATCTTAACATAACATGAGTTTTTTTTTTTTTTTTGTATTATTAAAAAACTGAATGTATTACTGTTTACTAGTATTGTAAAGGTTTAAGACTTGTTTTAATTTGTTAGAAGAACTTAATTCATGAGGAACTTGAAAATTATGTATGCTTTGATCCTTGAGGCATGAGAAAAAAAATTGCAGCTGGTGTACAATTTGACCAGCTGTATAGCTATAAGGTCAATACAAGATTTTTCAGTCGAAAGAATGAATCCGAAAAATAGAGATAAATGTTTCCAGTCGAAAGAGGTGAACTGAATGATAATGAAGTTTATTGACTTGCAGAAACTAATAACTAGCTGCACATTGGCATTTCAGAGAGTTGCATAGATACAACTGAAATAAAGTCCTGAGGGCAAAGGTAATGCTAAATGCAAAACTGTAGCCCCGCCAACATACAGCAAAAACAACAAAAAACTGTTCTAATTTATGTTTGAATTGGCCACTGTAAACTATAGTTTTGTTGACTAATTAAATCTGCTATCTCTGGCTAAATGGAACACAGAATCTCTTCCAGTCATTAACAATTAACATTACTTAACACTTCACGGCTCTCTTTTCCCCTAGACGTCTCCGCTTATATACAAACAAGATCTTGGGTTTCCTTTCCTTCTCTCCCAATTCTTCATCAGAACGTTCTTCCTTAGTTGTCAGGCAGCTCTCAGACTTCCTTTCCTTCTCTCCCAACCCTTCATCAGAACCTTCTTTTTTAGTTGTCAGGCAGCTCTCAGACTTCCTTTTCTTCTCTCCCAACCCTTCATCAGAACCTTCGTCCTTAGTTGTCTGGCACATCTTGATCAAACCCTCCTCCCTGGAATTCTCTTTGTGCTTCAATTCATCTTCCACAGATTTTTCAGTTGTCATTAGAATTACTTGCTCCAGATCCTCGGCTAACACCTGAAGAAGTTCCATCGGAGTAGCAGCAGGATCAAGCTCCAAGCAACCTTTCGGAGCATTGTGACCCTCTACACCAGTAAGCCAGTGTGAAGGTACCTGGTGGGAGAAACGAAACATCTCCGCCTTTGAAATATTCTTGACCTTTCTTGGATCGGCATTCTGGCGGAATACTGTCTTGAAACCTGAAACCTTAACAAGTGGGGCAATATTCACACCTTTCTCTTCACAGTAGTCTTCAAGCACCTCCACCATGTCATATTTCTGTATGATTTCATCTTCAGTAAATTTATTCCAGTCAAGGGACCAGTTCCGATACAAAGCCCATACGTCACCTTTCTTCGGATATATATGGACAACCCCTCTTGAACCTTTTGTCCACTTAACCCTGTGGGAGAAGGAATTAAGAGTGCTATAGGATACACGCTTTCCTATTCTGAAATCTCCGCTGGTCTTGGGAAAGCCAGAACTGACCCACTCTATTGGGGCCAATTCATCATTGCTTTTGGCATTCAACCAGCTAATCCTCATATTCAAAGGATTCTTTGAGATTACATCATGGATTAAGCAATAGTAACGCGGCATGCCATCATCATTATCATATGCAGCCCATACCTGGTTCTCACCAAAAGCATTTTCAGTACGGTCTCCATCAAAATCATGGAAATCTGGGTCTGGAACATTCATTGAGAGAGAACCAGGCAGCTCTGGCTCTAGATCAGCAGAGAAACACTTCTTGTTGACGGTCTCAGAATCAACAACTTGTGCACCAGGTTTTACAACATTTCCTTCCCTTTCTTTGCCCTTCTCTCTGATTTCTGTGTCAGTATTCTTTGACTTGTCTAAATTATTTGATGCAGAAGAAGCTTTCCATTCATCAAGCTTTTTAACAATCTCCTTCCGAGCCTTTTCCACCAATATGTTCTTTATTTGATGCTGTGATCTGTCCCTAACACCAGTGCGTTTGTGATTTCCTGCAGCATTAACCCTTCCTGATCCAAATTCATTTGCCAAGTTTATTCCTTCATTTTGAGATGCTGTTTTGTTTTCCATATCTCTTCTATCACTACCAACTTTATGTTCATCAGTGGGCCTGTTTTTCCTTGGCCTATCTCCTTTCATAATAGAATTTGAACCAAAACGAGAGGACTGAAAAGCTGAACCAGCACCAGTTCTATCAACAGCATGAGCATTCCCAAAATGGGCATCCTCCCTCAAGAAAGTTGCTGAATCTTCATGCCTTCTCTTCAAATTCTCAGATGACATCCTAAAAACACCAGGAGCTTCTGCAGCACTAGAAGCTGATGCTGGAACACGGGAAATACCATCAGGCATAGAGAAAGGACCTGACCCAAGTGATGAATTGACAGCAGACATAGGCGTCCTTCCTGAAAAATGATAATTTCTTTCCATTCTCATTGAGTTGAAGTTATGTTGCTTCATCTGAGTGGATGAAACATTTCTGTATCCAGGTGGAGGCAATGTCTCGGAAGCCAAAAATGGCTTATGACAGCAGGTACAGACAAGATTGCTGTTAACATAAACATTATGGTACTCAAAATTTGTCTTGCAGAAACTGCAAAAGGTCCAAAATGTGGGTTTCAACAACACAGGATTAAAGATGTTACTATGCGAACCATTCTGACTGGCTGGCATAGAAGGTTTCCCACCAGGATTTCCATTACGCCATAAATTGCACTTTTGGTCATAGGTGATTCTCTTGGCTTTATCAGATAATAAACTCCAAGCCTGTGAGATAAGGCTAAATGCCCCATCTGCACCTACGGATCTATTTTTATCAGGATGCAGAGTAAGAGCCAGTTTCCTGTATTGTCTTCGAATAGTTTCTTCATCGGCCAAAGGTTGCACACCAAGGATCCTGTACCAATCAAGTTCTCCATTAACTCTATCTTCGGAAGAGATATACACCTCAATAGTTGCTAGAAATTGAGGAAGACCATCAAGATTGGGATATAATTCTAGAGCCTTCTTTGCGAGTATTCTTGCCCCTCCAAATTCCCTCTGTAAAAGCATCTTCTCAGCAAGTTTTTTAGCCCTTAAGGCACCATCTTTATTAAATTCCATGCTAGCCAGTATGTTTCTGCAAATGTCACTAATTACTCTTGTTTATTTCCTTCCTTAGAAGTATACATCAGGGTGATACCAACAAGGAGGAAGGACCCAACAATAAATATTGACACCCAAAACCCGACAACTCCACATGCACAATAAAGATGATTCCTTCAATTACAGAAGCCCGATAAACCCTGTAAATAGTCCAAAATGACATAACTACATTAGCAACAAAGGAAAGAAAAAACATGCCGATAACAACATAATGAAATCTTAACAAATTAACAGAATAACGGTTAACAGATAACAAAATTCTTTCCAATGCTTATTACAAGCCATTAATTCCATACATTTTACCTAATTCCTAAACAATCAGATAACTACAAATTCAGTGAACATATTTGAGTACTGGATTTCCAAAAGAATTAAAGAAGGATGACAATATCATGACATTAGATTTCCAATACATTTCCAAATTCAGTCCCCTGCAACCTTCACCAACCACAATCAGGGAATAACCAAACCCTTGCTGATCATGGAAAAGGGAATTGCAAAGGGGAAAAGGAACCATGACATAATCAAAATGCGCAAATGCCAAACTGCAGTTTCTACTTTCAGTCACTCCTTTCAATAATAGGGCAAAAAAACAAAGCATGCTTCTTTATATCTCTTAAAAGTAAATTCTCGCTCATGTAGCTCTTCAAATGAACATCTTTAACAATCAACCACAATTAACAACAAAAAGAGGAAATTAAAAACTAAATTCAGAATTTAAGAGTCTATATGATTCTCTTTTAACCTCTAGCTTACAGAAACTATTTTTCTAAAACAATTCCATTCTACTCCATAATCAATTTCTCATCTAAAATCAATCTAGTTTTGAAAATTGTTTCCAAGGCAAGTTGTTTTGAAAAAGCAAAACAGAAATGTTTTCTCATCTTCATTTCCAATTTTCATCTTGTTCAACCTATCCTTCAATCCCACACCCTACTTTGTGCCTTGCACCACCCTCCACAAGCAACCTTGTGCAATTGAATTTTGAAAACATTAAACAATTTTTTGAAAGAAAAAAAAAATCAAACAAGCCCTAAAACTCTCACCTACAAAAGGGGCAAAAAATCGCACATGCAGAACCTTCAAATGAACAAACCAGAACCAACAATGAAAACAGAAAAAAAAAATTCAAAATTTTGAAGACTTTCAATCACGTAAAATTCAAAGTTTCAACTTGTCCACAGTAATGGGTTGCAACACCGCACCGTCGCGGTCTCGACAGACCACATTGGAGGTTCCGTTACGGTTACAAAAAAAAAATCAAATAAACAAAAAACCGTCCAAGAAACACAGAAATCCCTTCAACATTATTATTTTCCGAATGGAATCAACTACTACCTCTGCAGACACCAACAATCGAAAACCAAAAACACAATCACACAATCCAAAACCACATTGATTCAGATAAAATAGAAAAGCAAAAAAAAAAAAGTAAAAAGGCCTCACCTGAAGGAAGACACACGAATGAAGCGTAGCGGGAAATTGAGTTGAGAAAACTCTCTGTGTTTTTTTTTTTTTCTGAATAATTTGGAAAAACGGTGGCTTTAAGAGTTGAGAGGAATTGGGCTCCGATCAGAGTTTCAAAGCTTAGTCTGTGCGGTGCATGTTTAGGCCATCATGGTGAGAGGTTTTTATAGTGTTTCTCGTTCACCTCTGAAATTTTTTTAAACAAGGCAAAAAAAAAATTGCTTTTACCTGATAGTATAATAATAATAATAATAAAGCTACAGTTAAAAAAAACTAATAAGATATGAAAAAAATCTTATTAAGATTTTGACTGTGGTAATACTAACGTTACCTTGACCAAACAAGGTAATTATTAGTAGTATTACTATTACCCAACATTAGTCTTATGGTAATTTTTTTTTTTTACATATTGTAAATGGATATTAAAAGTTTAAAACCTTTTATGCTATTACCATGTGTGTAGGGCCAGATATCTATCAAGTTGTGTCTTTGAAACGTTGTGTTGTTTTGTGAAAGGATGCTTCAATGAAACTAATTAGTAAAGTAATTTTTGTAGGATTAAATTTCTTGTATATGGTAAGGTCAATTAAAGATATTTTTATTTTAATAGAATATCCGAAAAATTAATGCTTTTATTAATAGATTAATAGACTATCCTTATATTTTCTTTTTCCTTTTCTCTTTCTACACCCTATATGAGGCATTATAGAAATATTAACAATTTCCCCCCTGTATCAAATGTATCATGGATTAGTACCATTGAAGGAGCATTTTTCAGTGGAGAAGAAATGATGCAGTATATTCAGTTAATTTTCATCCAGACAATATTGTTTGCTGGAGTTTGTTTTTCTAACTCTTTCAGATTGCAGTTAATCCAAGTGAGATGGTATTTGTTGAAATAATGAGGGTAACTTTCATGTTACTTAATACAGTTCTACCTCTTTTACCACTCTAATATATATATATATATATATATATACACACACACAAATAATCATAATCTGGTTTTCCATTCCTGCACATATTGATACTTCCTTATTTATTAGTCTTTTTGAGCACAAATATAGATATGCACACGTGTTAAAGTACCTGCTATAGACGATTGGATTCTGAGGACTTTGTTGTACACTATTCAACTTTACAGGGGATTTTCTTCCATAATTGGAGGCTACCTGATATGCCAAGAATCTCACAAAAAAATAATGCTGTTAATTTTCGTTGATGGAATTTTGATGCATTTTTCATAGATCCTACGGCATTCAAATTCATAGTAAATGCTCAGTTTGCATGATAGCAAACGAAGAATTATGAACAAGCAATTACAAAACATTGCTCAAGGTAAATCCAATGGTGCTTTCTTATGATGCCTGTTCACAAACAAAAGACCCTTTAACATTGTTACTTGTATTTTCTAAACTATATATATGACCTTCTTAAGTGGTTTGCCAGCATTCGCATTCCATCAATTTTTATAGATCACAATGAAAAGCTGGAAACCTGATTATATCCTATTAACTAACATGGTCTTTGTCTTCTAATCATTACCTGAGACTTGACATGATTCCTTCTCAAATAAAAAATCATCTTAAGTTATTATTTAACCAAGAAAAGGTTGGTCTTGTCATTGAGTTTATTTGAAGCTTAGCAGTAATTCTTTAACTTTATGCTTTGTCATTCAATTCTCAGCAGAGTTTTATACATATGGTGAAAATAAAGAAATTCTTGAGACGCACATGCACAGATATAGCAAATGAATTGTGAGAACCCTTTTCTCCTAGAACCTTAAAACTAACACTTTTCATAAAGTTCGGCATAAACTCTTAGAGTTTTAGACAATAATAAAACTTTCCATGTTGCAGTTTCCTAACTCCTAACAATATCCTCATAAGCAGGGAATAGCTTATGTAGCTTTTTAAAAATAAGTGAATACCCCTTCAACCATATATACTGCTAGCAATGACACATGAGAATAATACAGAATCATCAGGACAAACAAGTGCCAGAAAATTGTGAAAATAAAATATAATTCTTCAAGCCAAATAATAAAAACTGAAGCTAGAATAATTGTTCGGTCACCCTATTTACTGAACTCCAATGTCAATGGCATTGAATAAACTATTTTTCTTTTAGCATGCAGCACAAATCAGGAGTAAGCAAAACATATGTAAGAGAAAGGACTAACTACAAGCCAGTTTCCTGGGAGACTTGATGGTTTGGAGTAATTCTTAAGCTCCAAGTCCTCAGTTCGAATTTAACTACAAGAATTTCAAATATATTCCTAAATTAGTTGACACCTTATGATGATCTTGAAGAAATAATCATGAAAGTTGCAAATGCTGATCATGACTAAACTACATATACTTACATATATTTATCTGTAAGTATCATTATATTTTGATGATATATAAATCTGATTTGACCAATGCTTGCAGTAGTTATAAAAGTCAGTGTTAGTGAGAGGAATATAACCTTTAAAAAGTCTTCACTATGGCTTCCATTAAGGAGGAATCTTCTCCTCTATGACATATCTCCATTTCACCCCCTTCGGCTGCTACTTGAATAAACTTACCTTGCAATTGAGCAATTCTCTTTTTCCTTTTGAGTTTAATTGCTACAATGCTACACATTGTATAGAATAAAGGTTTTTATACACTCAACCGATTACAATTCATGGTATGTTTGACTTTTAAGGTGATTATGATAAGACTCAAACTTTATATGATATTTTTTAATATATATTTAACCACTTGTGTCCTCGATTAAATTAGTGATTTAAATTTAAATTCAGAGAAAATGCTAGGAATAATAATTTAAATTTCCGTGCCTTCAATTAGTGATTCCAAATGCATAATAAAATGCAATGTTCTTGGAATTATTTTTTGGCCTATGGAAGATCTCACAATCATCTATGGAAAAAGGGAACAACATATTTCAATAGCCTTGGAAAGGTGAAAAGTCATTAACACATACTTATCTATTCTTAGAGAAAGTCACATTATAACTATATTTAGCGAGTTTGGTAAAAATTTGACTCATTCAAGTCTAAGTGAACAAGTATGAGTGATCACTTGTAGTAATGAGTGTCTCTTATGAGTGAATCTTTTCATCATCTTTTATACCTCTTTAAGTTATTTATTTGAGTTCGTAAGATGATATAATTGATACACTGCTTGGGATTTTTTTTAAGTTTACACTTGTAACTTAATGACTTGATTGAGATAATGAACAATTTGTTGAAGTACTTCCCTAACATAGACAAAAGTGTTGAACAATGTAAATTCTGTCTTCCGCTATTTTATGTGATATATCTTGTGTGTTCTCATCTTCAATTTTTGGGGTGTGTGGAATGGAACCTTCCAAAAAAAAAAAATATTTTTGGCCGTAAAATTTTAAGTCGTGTTACAAAATACATACCATTTTTTATAACAATTTTTTTTATCAGGCCATTCATTTTATTTTACATTGCTTTCTCTTCTATTTTTATCTCTCAATTTATAAAATGCTGTAAAAATATTAAGCAAGAATAGAATTTTTCTCATGTGCTAATCAATTTACAGAACAATTCTTTAGCATATGTCCGTGTTCCATGTAAAATTGTCTTTTGTGCCATCAGCTATGCATGGTGATTCCGCAAACGGATTTTTCTTTAACCGATACACCAGTTTTTCATATAAAATTGTCTTTTTGTGCCATCGGTTATGCATGCTCAATTAGGAAACGGTTTGTCTTTAACCAATTCATCAGGGTATTTTTCTTTTCTCAATAGAATTAGACAGGAATATCAAATGTTGTATCACGCAAGATAATTGTGACTGAGCAAGTAGACTGAAAGTATTCGAATATAATAACCATCTTTTTAGCAATAGCAAGTCGTTCCTCAACGAACATCAGAACATGGTCCTCACAGAATATAAGTCCTCAGAAAAAGTGATCTCTTGTGGGAAACCAAATCTTTAAATTCCATTAAAATAGTTGTGAATGGTCATATGCATGCTATTCATATTTCCGTGGGAAAAAAGATGGATATTAGGATTTTCATTTTTCCCCTGGCAAGAAAGCATATCTAGTGTATGAAATAATATTTTCAATAACCATCTATATTAAATTTTACCTCAAATTAAAATATATTTTTCATGCTTATGAATATCAAAATATTTCAAATTCGTTCCACTAATAAATTTTTTTTGCTATCTTAAAATTAAAATCCATTACTTTTTAATCCAGATAAATTCAACATGTCACTTGTTTATTGGTTCAAACATGGGTCATGAGAGGAGTAATTTCTCAGAGGTAAAAATCGCCATAAATACAGAAAAAAAAATCCACAAATTTATAAATCCCTCTACCCTAACCTTTTTAATCTTCAAACCCTCTAAATCATAGATTCATAGCAACTCATCCCCCAAAACGAACCTTAACCTCAAACCCAGTACCGTCTGCACCCACCAATACAGCCACAGACTCAATGCCATAAAACCAAAGCCAATAGACACTCAAACCCACACACCAGAAGCATAGCTACGGGACCAATAACGCGTGCCATCACCAAAATCCACCAATAAACCCATCCGCGAACCTTCCGTTAATCGGCGAAGCCTTTCGCGCAGGAAACAAGCAATTCACCACCGTGAATATCAGATTGTAACACCACCACACGAATTCCTTACCTCTGCGAATCCCTAAACCGTAACACGGCCACTCGCGGGCATTGCAAGTCGCCCTCTGTCATCGTGAGACACCATCGCCGCTTTCCGTCCACCGCCATGAAACCCGAAGCGGCAATCTGTTCACTCTCTGCACTCACCCACGAGCCACGAGTCCCAAATCCCTCTTTCTCTCGCTGCTTGTTGTTGTTCTGGTGCACGTTTGTTTGTGTTCAATTTTTAATCTTCAATTTGAGGTAATTAAGGGGCTTTGCTGAATGTTTATTGGGCCCGACAATTTCAAAGGAATAAGCTTGGGTCTAGTAAGATGAGGTTGCACTTACTTGGGCTGCTATATTAGGGTTATTCTTCCTGCACCAACAACTTCTTCTACACCCAGCAAGTGTTGTGAAAAGACCAAATTATCCTTCAGTTAAAAATCAAATACACCATCCCTTCCCACACCAATCACCCACGCCATTGACGCCTCCTTTCCCTCCCTGCAGCACCGAGAATCCGTCTCTCCCCTCCGTCATAATCAACATGCATTAAACCATACAAATTCGTATGGTACATGAGGAAATCTGTATAAGCATACAGATTGGTATGATCTATGAATTATCAATCCGTATTTTTTTAATTTTATATATTTTTATATTTAATAAATTATTTATTTAATAAAAAAATTTATTTAAAATTTAATTTTTAAATTTTTTTGTTATTTAATTAGTTTTTAAATAACTATTTTAATACTTTTATATATTTAAAATAGTTGAATAACAAAAATTAACAATTTTTATAATGTATATATTTTGAAATTTAGTTAAAAAATAGGTAATATTGTATAAGAAATTTTTTTATTAATATGTTTGTATAAGTATTAAATATTTATATAAATATTGTTTTGAAGTTAAAAAATATAAAAATTAATATCTTCATTCATTTATAAATATTTAAGAGGTTTAAAATAGTCATTTATAAAATAATAAAGTAATCATTTATTAGAAATAAAAAAAAAATGTACTTTGATTTTAATCATGCATTTTAGTTTGCTAGAATTAGTGATTTCAACTATAAAAATTTAAAAAATGAATTTCAACATTGATTTCTGAATATATAAAATAATTAAATATTTATTTATGAATAATTAAATTTTAATTTATAAAATATTTAAAATAAAATTGTAGTTTGATTTTGATGATGTATTTTTTATTTTGCTAGATTAATCATTTAATTTTAATTTAATTTTTTTATTACATTTATTAAAATATACTACATTTAATAATACAATAGGATTGTAGAAGATTTTTTAGTTAATTTGATAGTTAGTTTTTGAGTGATAGAATGAAAAAAAAATTATTTTAAAATATGAAAGTCAACTATTATTTGAACAATGACATTACTTGATATTAATGTGCAAATTTGTAGATTATGGTTAGAATTAGAGGATTGCGTCGGACTTTAGGTAGAGTTTTAGGAAGAACCTTAGGTAGATAGGTTGTTGGTGATGAGGAAGAAGCCCCTTAACGTCGAAGACCCACAACATATGCACATAGACAATGAGCAGCTGAAGCTGTTGTTGAGGATGTTGACCATGTGGATCATGTTGCTAACAAAGTTCATGAGCAGCCTCAGGAGCCAATTATGTAGGTGCTGATTCAGAGGGTTTTCCAGGCGAATCCCATGATACATCAGTGTTGACATCATATGTTGATCACGAGGCAGCCAGAGTTTGAGTTTGGGCAGGAGAGGTAGTTATTTGTTTAACTATATCATATTTGAATAATTATTTATCATTTTATTTGAACTAATTAATTTTAATTATTTGCAGGAACATAGCGAGTTGAAGTTGGTTTCTCATGGGAGGAAGGTAGAGAAATTTGAAAGGCATGTACCTAAGATTGAAGGCATAGTGGCTATTACAGGATTAAGTTCTCTGATTATATGTTTATTGGAGACAGGTAACATGAGACTTTTATATGCTTTTGTGCAGAGGTAACACAAGAAAACTAGTAGTTTCCATCTACCGATAGGAGAACTGACTATAATCCTCGATGTTGTGGCATCCTTATTACATATGTCCATTATAGGTGTCTTCCATACCTTCGATGCTATTGATGTAGACGAAGTCGTGAATTTGTTAGTTGAGTTGCTTAAAGTCAGACACAAGAAGCAAAAGATGAGAGTGAACAATACTAGTATATTACATTGAAATTGATAAGCATATATATGAAAATTTTTATTTAAATTTTCATATTTTATACATTTGCATAAAGAAGTTAATATAATAATATTTACACAAATATTATAAAAAGTATAACTAAATTTATAAAAAAAACATTAAAAATATATTTTTTTAATTTTTAAAAAAATATTTAGATTATACGGATTGACAATCCGTAAGTTTCATATGGATTGTCAATCCGTATGTTTATTACGACACAGATCTAACTTGCAGACAAAAAAAACTTACCTCCTTCACCGTTGCACCAAAACACCCACCAAAACGACAACCACGTCCTGCGAATGATCATCGCAACAGTTCACCTTGACCAAATCAATCACAAGACAGAAGGAGGAGCTCAACCAAAAGGATACGAGAATGGTGTATGAAAAAAAAAACCAACAAACATAGAAGAAGAAGTTTATAGAGGTAATTTTAGAATTTTCAAAAAATTGTTGGGTGTAGAAAAATTATGTATGGTTTAAGAAGAAAATACTGGTATTCTAAGACTCAGTTTTGTTTATTTTAACTTGAGATTAAGCCAAGTAAAAAGCAAAGTAATAAAACAATTTAGGTTCATCTAAAAAATTATTGTGTTCTTCCGTGCACTATGAAAATTCGTGGCCAGGGTTGGGAGAGAATGATTGTGAAGATGAAATTTAACTTCTACAGACGCGATTGTGGGTGAGAAAAGTTAATTTGATATTGTTGGGAACAAAGAACTATGAACTGGACACAGTATTGCAGCACTTTCACACATGAAGAAAATCAAGGAACATGTACTTGAATGACAGAATGATAAAGAAGATGAAGACCAAGAAGGTTAGGAAAGAATTAAGAAGGGTTCAAAAATTTGTGGCAAACTTTTTGCATTTTTAACCCGAAAAAACCATCTTTTAAAAGGACCATATTTTGTGGAAAACCATATTTTGATATTTATAAAGACAAAAAATATATTTTATCATAAAATTTATATAGAAAACTTCCATAATTAAACTTTCATAATGTGAGTTTTTTTTAAGGATTTCTTTAGTGAAAAAACTGTTTCTTATAATTTCTTTTTTATTGGAGCAAATCTACATGTCAGAAGAGTTTCTTAAAAATAAGATTTATATCTTCTGCATGCAAGAAACTGTTTTTTAGTAATAAAAAATAATATTTATCTCATACATAGCAATACCATAATTAAACTATAATGAAGTGAAAATAAAAAAAATAAAAATGTGAATTTTTTGAAATTTCTTGAAGTTTCTTACGATTAGAATAAAATTGTGTATGAATTTCTTATAAAAAATGAATTAATGATATGGACTAAATTTGAAAAATTATTATTTCTTTTTATTTGTTTATTGAGTTTTTTGTCTGTATGAAATAATTTAGAACAATAATTATAATGGGATGGAGTGAGTTGAAAATATAATAATTTGTTTAGAATTAGCATATTAACATGGCAAGAACAGTCTAAATATAATAAAATATAAGAATTTTTGTTAGCTAAAAGAATAAGAGAAACACTGTAGCTTCTAAGACCGCATAGCGCAGTGGATTAGCGCGTCTGACTTCGGATCAGAAGGTCGTGGGTTCGACTCCCACTGTGGTCGTATTTGCTAAGATTTAAGCTTTTAAATATAGTCTTTTAAGGGAGTTTTCCAAAACAAATAGTCTAAATAAATTCTATTATATTTTACTATTTTCTTTTTTAGATTCTCCATTTTATTTAGCTTCTCAATTATATTTTACTAATACATAAATCAATTCAATTATTACATTATTGAACTATGATTTTTTATCATTTTTATATTTATCTGATTAATCTTTTAGTCTTTCTTGAGAAGAAAGTATCTAATATTAGTATTTCAATATACGTGCAAATTCTATAAATCTTTTTTTTTTTACTTTTTAAGTCAATAAAAAATAGTAAAAATACTTCACATGCTAATTAATTTCACTTGGTAAAAAATGACCTAGTCATTATAAAAAAAATTATTTATATCAATTAATAGTTAAATAACATAAAAAAATGTACGACAATGTTGTACATCACCATGCTATCAATACCATGATAGTATTTTCCTAAAAGAAACCAAGGAAGGATAAACATAAAAATTTGAATGTAGATTTAACATTACACTAATATGATGATTCTTATTGAACAACAGCTGAATATCTAGCTGATCAAAGCAACAAATGCCCTTAGATATACGGGAACACACATAACATACGATAGGAAACTGGTTTCATAACAAGTCTTCCTTCCCCCTAGCAAGCGGTTCTATTATTCTATTACATAATTCCCAAGCATGTAAAATCAACATGGGAACGGGGTATGAAAAAAATATTACAAACAGAGAAGTGCTAGCAACAAATTTTCTAGCACTGTCTTTCTGATACCCTCTTTTATTAGTTAAAATTCATGTGATTCTTACTAATTTGTAAATAGGACCTATGAAATAAGAATGAAAACTAACATATATCTAATAGAATACACATGAATTTCACCTGACAAAAAAGGAGTATATGAAGAAAAGTATTAAATTTTTTTACTACTAGCATTTCTCTTAACAAATATTAATCTGAAGAGCCCAAAAGAGAGACAAGAGAGGCAGAGTATATGCACACAACAATTCAACACAATATTCAAACCGTAGTGAGACTCTCCAGTCTCCATTGATTTCCTTAATAACTGGAACATGTAACTGATGTAAGTTTTCCTATGCTTGCTCCCCTTTAAGTTCGAGACTCTCCATAAAGCTGTGCATAGAACTTCCTTGTTCTGTGAGCAACAATCAAGCTCAAAGAAGCTGCACATAAGCAAACTACTGCTAAAATTCCAAATGTTATGGAGAAGCAAATGTTTCCCTCGCAAAGAAGCAAGTCATTGTTATTTCCAGTGAGCATTTGGTGCTTTGCTTGCTGCTCCGCGTAATAGTCGTATATTGTGCTTGCTACAAATCCAGATAGAAAGAGAGACCCTGCTGGGCTAGCCATAGTGAGAAAATTGTAGAGAGTTCCAAAGTTCTTTAAGCCAAATAGCTCTGAAGCTGCTGCTAAAGCAATTGACCAGTGGGCACCATAGCCAAAACCGTTGGATATGGCCACCACGTAAACTTGTCCAACCAAACCCAAGACATAGTAGCAAAGTCCCAAAGACATCCCTGCTTGAATCACTGCCAATGCAGCAAGTCTTGGGTACCCAAAATTCCTGTTTGAAAAATCATGCAATAAGACACACGTGTGATTATGTGTTTCAAAGTGGGAGATTCTAACATAAACACAAGTAATGCCCACTTTAGTCCATGAAATTTAAGTTTAGTCTCTAGTTTTACCAAACTCTCCCTTGAGTCCCTATTTTAGATTTTTATAACACTAAGAATTGAGATTCAAGAGAGAAGTGTAGATATGAATAAAAGAAAAACAAGTATAAACAAATATAATAGGTGATATGATGCGATAGGAAGAAAAAGAGCAATAAGAGGTGTCAAATGAGTGTTTATAACTAAGAGGTGTTCATATATCATTTGTTATTAAGATTATAAATTCAGAAAATTACAAATTTTGAGGGGATAAAAATAGGAAAAATTATTAGGTAGTTTCATATCACCACATCTATGATTCCAGACTTCCAGCTAATCTCTATATAACATGTATCCAAGTTTGTCAGTTTACGAGAAAGAATTGATAACACACAATTATATTTCATATGAAAATTAGTTGAACTTAGATCACCTAAAAATTGGTTTTGTAAAGAACTAAAATAGTTAGCAGTTAAAGTCTCAAGAGCTAAAATGAGGTATATTCTTGGAAGATACACTACAGTTCTAAATAAGAGTAGAGATTGTACCTTACTATGACCTCCGAGAAGTAGCCACCACCAACACGACCAAGGAAGTTGGATATGCTGATAACTGAGACATAAACATTGACATTGTTGTCTCCCAATGATTGGCAAATCTGACCCATGTTATTTATGATTGTCAAGCCCGATCCACAGCCCATGACAAGAGAGAAGAACATGACCCAAAAATCAGCCTTGGCCATTGCCTGTGACAAGGTGAAATCCTCTCCTCTATGGGGCCCATTTTTTCGCTTGATCTTCTTCACAGCTTTGGTAACAGCTTGCCAAAGTCTAGCTTGAAACTGAAAAACATCCCTAGGCCCTTCTGACAGAGGCAGCACCTCTAGCTTCGAAGGATTCTTCTCGTTTTCGAAGTGCTTGGTTACTTTCGTAGTGCTAGTACTACTCTCCCCAACAAAGTGCTTAGGCTTAGTTGCTTCTAGCATTGGTGGCTCCAAGAGGGCTTCTTGGTCAGCACTTTGGGGTCCAGAGAAGAAAACCAAGAGAATGGGAACTATGATAGGAAGAAATATGAGAATGATCAAAATAACTGCAAACAATGTGATGGTGCTTTGGTCCAAATCAAACATGTTTTCTAGCAACAAAACTCCCATCAAGTAAGCAGCCAAGAGAAGGCAAATGCTGTAGATAAACGTGAAACCAGTCCCATCGGAGGATCTTGATTGTCGATAACTCTCAACTGGTCTTATGATGAACATGAAGGTTAATGAAACCATTGCAGGTCCAACTGCTATGATGAAAATGAGAGAGGCTTGGTCAGGGAGTTGGATCATGGCTATTAGCTGAGTCCAAATTGCACCGCTAAGGCCAACGAAGCCCTTCAATATTCCCACCACGGGGCCTCTGCTCTCGGGGAAACTTTGCACGCAAGAAACTAGTGCTGCTGTGTTGTAATATGTTGACCCGTTTTGTCCCACAAAGATTACAATGCATAGCTGCAATGCATATCAGCACCTGGTTAACACATAACTTTACCAGCATGAATTGGGCTCAAGTTTCTCCCAGTGTGAGAACACGCAGCACAACCCATCAAGTAATCAAGCAAGGAGAAGTGGATTTCAACTTGTGATTGGTCATGCTAAGCATATATAGAGGCTGAATTGGAAGTAATTGTCACATATAAGAACAAAAGAATATACTATTGTCTCTATAGGTATGACTCTTTTTTAGTTTAATTCATATGTACTTACTATGTTATAATTCTAATAGATAACATAATGTTACAACAGTAACACTGAGTGAAGATTAAATTAAAAAATTTATTGTATAAACACAAAAGAACATATTTTATTCTTCCTTTTTTTAAGTTTTATCCAAACACTCAAGTCTTACCAATAAAACCTTTTCATATGAAACGTGTCTGCGGTTCTCCTGTCTTTTTATAAGATTTTTTTAAAAAAAGTTGTTTGTTTTTTGTATAAGATTCTCTTTATTTTTTTGTTGTATTATTATTTTTTTGAAATACCTTTAATTAATTAACAAGTTTTTTGGCTACAAAATAATAAATGCTGGAAATTAATTAGATAAGCCTTTTCTTTCTCTGGAAGAAGATGAGTAGTAATTATTAGAGTTTCACATGTTGATTTATGAAGTAAAACATTATTTGGGATTAGTTTTTTTAAAAAAAAATTTACCATTTGAAGGTAAATTTTAAATTAATATCCGAAAAAACATAAGTTGTAACAAATGTACTTCTAAATTGAAAGTCTTAATATTTGTTATGACTATTATCTTTTTTTACACTGAAGTAGTAAAAAATTTTATGATTTCATTTTTTTAAAATATGAAGATTTTTACGACTTTAAAGTCGTAAAGAAAATAAATTTCTTTTTTTATTGAATTCATAAATTAATTTAGGATTTCAATTTTTTAGTAAATACTTTTTTATTTTAATTATTTAAAGAAAGTACTTTTATTAAATTTAAAAATATTTTAATACTTTTATTAAACAAAGTACATTTTAATATTTTTATTTAAATTTAATTTTTTCATTATTTTTTAATTTACAAAATAAATAATAATTTTAACATTATTAAAAAATATATTAAATAAAATAATACAAAAAATATAAAAATATTAAATAAAATTTAAAAAAATAAAACATACATTAATTATTTAAATAATTAAAATAAAAAATTACTTATAAAAATAATTAAAATCATAAATTAATTTATCACTTAAATAAAAAAAAAATATTTCCTTTACGAAGTCATAAAAAACTCTTGTAATTTTAAAGTCGTATTTAAATAAAAATAAAAAGATCCCAATGCATGTTCTGATTTTCAATTCAAAAGTTATTTTCCTTCTAAGTGTTAATTTAAAATTCATCATTTCAGAAAAAAATCACACCTATTTAATCGTTTGGCCTTAGAAAATGATATAGAAGGGACTACAGCAAAAGTCAACAGAGGAAAGAATCCTATGTTTCTGGAAAACAGGACAAGAGAGATTTGTGAGACACAATATAAATGATCCAAAATTGTTCACCATCTACCAATTACAGTAACTAGTTTTGATGTAGAGAGGCAATATATTTCCTCTGTTAAAGAGAAAGAACCCATTTGATTGTTGAATTGAACTTACCAACCACAAAGGCAAAGCGGGGAGCTGGTGAGTGACGACGAGCCAAACAAGGCCATAGCCAACAACATTCTGCACGACCCCGACAAGTATAAGCCCCCAAACAGGGGAAGCCTGGCTGATTTTTCCAGCAAGAAGACCAACGTTGTCACCCAAATCCTTAGCCACGCTCAAGAACGCCACCTGCTTCTGGTTGAAACCCATGCTGCTCTTTATCACCGGCGATATGCTCCCGAACATGTAAGATGTCCCCGCAAACGACATGTCCCACATCGCGCACACAAACACCACCCATCTGTGCCCCACGAACCCCTTCACCCAACCCATGTACCTTGCTTTTCAACAACTGTGAGATACGAGGGAGTAGTTGCTTATTGCTTATCAAGCTCACCTCACATTCACATGTAATAGCTACGGTCAGTTATATATATATATATATAAACATTAAGTAGGTAAGAAATAAAGTTGTGACTAATTTTGTCTGATTGTCATGTGTGTTAAGAGTTAATGAATACGATAAGTATTTGTATAGTTGGATAGATTTCTTCCTTATGAATTAGTTTTTAAGTGAATTTTTCGGATGTTTTTGTTGTCTTTATTACACTTTAATATGATATCAGAGTTAGATTTTGTTCAGTAATATGGTGTGGTGGATAGTGTGACTAGCTCTCACTCTATAGTGTTGAGAATATATTCTTTTGATTTATTTATATTTAATAATTAATCAAAATTTAAACCTTTAATATTTTTTTTATTAAAGAATATAAATCGTTATAATTTTGATAATGCCCAGTCAATTATCTTGAATCGGTGCAGTTCAGTATTTTGCAACCTCACTTGTTTCGTCACGTCATGTGCTGTCCCTATTTGGGTCGTTGTAATGACATTGTCCAAGCAACATTATTCCTTTTTTTTTTACACACTTTATTTATTGTAAACGTAAAAGAAAAAAATGTGTCGGCATGCTATTTTTAAATAATTTATTTAACGCTTTTAAGTTGTTTCTTATTTAAATACTTGGGTTTGTTCTTGAACTCAATATGTTTACAACACGTGTAGTCTTGTTCTTTTTGTATGTGAAAGTTTTTGAGCCGGCAAAATTTTCTGGTAAGAATGAAAACTGCCTTAGAAAATCTTTGTTTTATAATAAAATAAAATATTACACAAGTAACCGGAAAATTACTGTTTCAAGAACAGGGAAAAAGTGTCTTGCTGACATTAAAGAAGAATTTAATAACTGTTTTTTTATAATAAAAAAACTCAAATTAATTGAATCAAGTTAACAAAAATTTGAATAAAAATAGAAGAAATTAATAAAATGATCATTTTTTTACTTAATATAAAAAATAAAAGGATAAAATTAGGTAACTAAAAATTTAGAGATCAAAGTCATACGCAGTTTAAAATACGTAATTAAATATTTATTTGATTACGTTCAAAAATGGAATAACAACGAGAATAAGAATTGTTTGAGTATGAAAAATGACTTTAATAAAGGAAGCAAAATTAAGTATGAAAAATGACTTTAATAAAGGAGCCAGCTTTAAGGGTTTGTTTGTTTGAGTTTAAGGAAAACAGAAAAAAAAAACAATAAAATAAGATGAAATTCATATTTTACATTTTAATTCAGTTTTATCTCAATTTTTTTTTCACTCTATGATTTTGATTCTTAGTGTGTACTTTTTGTGCTCCAAACCAAATTAATGCGCTGGCACTATCCATCGTCGTCAATGCCCAAAATTTCAATCCGCATTTTGTAAAGATGAAAATATCAGCCCATTAATTTAAAAAAATCCCTTGAAATTACTTTCAAGCCATTAGATATTTGAAGGTCTATGTCGATACCATTGATGGCAGTTTTGTACTTTCATGAAGATATTATTATATCATTTTCCTTCGCTTTCCACCAAGAAAAAGATATGATAAAAAGTTTCGAAGATGTCATTAAAGGCGTTGGAATTTCAAAAATATCACGTCTTTTGTTGAAAATAGATCATAATGAGATTGAAAGTTATTAATGTGGGGCCATAAAGGACTACTTATCAAAAAAATTTAATCTAACTCAATTCGTAAGAAAAATGTTTTGCAAAAATGGAATAGGCTACAATGACATATGTAATATGTTACTGATGTTGATAAGCGCATTAAAAATACATATTTGAATGGAAAACTATCAAATACTGCCTCATTTCTACGTAATAATTTTGAATCATCGTTTTGAAAAGTCAGAGAAACTTTGTAGAATTTTTGTTTTACTTAATTAAGTATTTTCTCATTTTGTGACACTTATCTTTGAAATTTATATATCAGATTAAATTAATATTTAAGTAATTCTTAATGTCTTTAAATAATAATAAAAAATTTCATACTTATTAAACTTGGACCAAAGACTGGTAAACTAGTAAATTGGTTGAATAGTTGGTTTGGGTAACGTACTAGATCAATTATAACTTGGTTTTAATTGGAAAAACTTCTTTTTATGAACATTTATAAGAGAAGAAAATGAGAAAATAAAATGAATTGAAATTCTTTAATAAATTAAAAATTAAAAATAACTTATGCAGTTAATTTTTATAGAGTTTTCATATTTAATTTCTTCAAAAATTAAAATACCTAAGTTAATTTTAACATATGAGAAAAACTAATATATTTTATCTTTTTCTTTTCTTACAAGTAGTTACGGGTAAAATTATCTAAATACACCTCTTATGTGATTAGGTTTAATTCATCTATTTTTATATTAAAAAAAAAGTGACTCAATCAAGTTCACTAAACCAACATACTTGACTGACTCGCATTATATAAATTGTGTATAAGTTATGTTGTTTTGCAATGATATAAAAAAGAAAAACAAAACATCAAAAATAAAATAAAGGACAAGCAAACAATTACATGACATAAAGGAAAACAACAATCTTCTTTGTATTTATTTAAAGAACACGCGACCAACAACACTTAACACAAGTTGTAGTGACTCCTATTCCTTAGTTAAGTAATCTAGGATTCAAAGACTGGTTAATCCTTAGATATGAAATAAATACCCACCGTTAGTGGGGACAACTTTTTATTAATATCATGGTCAACAAAAAAAATTGACTGAAATTAAATTCAAATCAAATTCATGTCATTTAAAAATCACATTTTTTTTTACTTGATACATATATTAAATATTAAATGAAATACTCATAAGAAAACTATTATCATTGAAATTCAACGAACTTCAAATAGTTAAGTCAATGAACCGAATAAGGATATAAGAAGTAAGAACTAAGAACCACTCCCAAGTTGAAGCTAAAATGTTACAACTGAAATTCAACATAAATCACATACTTCAAAGAATCAAATAATGAAAGAATAAGTACTCTCCAGGTGAAGCTAACATCAAATTCTTGAAGGAGCCAAATTATAAGATGCCGTGTTTTTTAAATATTTTACATGTACAAAAACTTATGGCCACTCCTGCCTTGTGAATGTCAGGTGCAGGAACAACAATTCAAGAATCAATAAAATTGGCTTATACATTAGCTAATTTGTAGAAGCTCTCTCATTTAGGTTGAAAGTTGAAACTAAACATAGCCTCAAACTAAGGGGAGGGTGTACAATTCTTGAGCTCAACAAGCGAATTTGCAAGTGTAAATCAACATTTCAGAAGAGTCTGACAAACAATAACTCATATTTAATAAAATAGATCTTGAGCCGCAAAAGAACACTAACATTTAACATGAAAACCACCTGATACCAAGGAAAAACCACGAGACAAACTCTGAAAAATATTTCACTATATTGATGGTTAATAACAGCATCCTCTCTGAACTCTTTCACATAAGAAAAACAAAAATATAGTACGAGACCCACATCTATTCAAATACTACACTTCTGCAGAACCATGAAAGAAGTCATAGAAATGATACTCAAGTTGGTTTATTTTTCTCACACTCAAGATTTACTTATAACTAACTTTCAAACTTTCAGAAGCTTTCACTTCTCTCAAAAAGTCTTGTTTTTTGATTCAGCTTCTACTGCCTTTTCATCTCCTGGAGGCACTATAGAAGCAGAATGCAAGTGTGAAAGCATCAAAAAATTGTCGCACCATGTTTTCAATTCAGTGCAATTTTTCAAAGATATGCACCCCTAAGCCTATATAGATTTTCACCTCTCTCTGTGAAACTTCCTTCACAGGTGGAGAAATTTCCACCATTTACAGTGCTGAATTTAATGTTTTTACTTTTGGCTGGACATAACAACCATTATTGCTATATTTTCCAATTTTTCTGAGTCTTTTTTACCTTAAGTAAATTTGGTGAATAACATATCTATAGTATATTTCCCTGCTGCTCTAAGGCAATTACCACACAATTAGGCTAGGCAAAATGCAGTAAAGCTAATGCAAACGGTTGTAGAAACTAACAGATAGAATAATGGATAAAAAAACTACCGTGGTGAGTCTAAAACTTTTGAGCATTTAAATTGCAAAATCCATAAAATTGAACATAATGAGGCAAAATTCAACATTAAAGGCATTAAGGATTCAGATAGGCACCAATCAAAGAACTGAACCAACAAAAGAATGAAACGAAACAACACTATTCCTCCATGGAATCAAAACTTGGAGCATACCATCCCAAGTGGTCATTAATTTGCTTCAGTCTTGCTTCTTGACCCTTTGAATCTCCTAATGCAGTAGTGAAAGGGTACACATAAGTCACTTTCATTGCCACACACCTGTATGCAACCACATCACCTTTCACCAGAAACTCAATAACATCTCTACCAAATCCTCCATCAACTTCAGCTTGTAGATATTGACCTGCATATTAATTTTTGTAAAGTGAAGTTATGCCCGGCGGCATGCAAGATAGGAATTTTGTTATTCTTTTAAAAAGTTGGCCCGACTTGGATGCAATCATTTAAAATCTAAGATATAATCTATCCATCCTCATTCTAGTTCCACAATCTGATAAAAATGCAGCTCTCCCTTTTCTTCTATATTTATTATTTAGTTGGCATCCCTATAAGTTCCTAATTCTGTTGCTAGTTTGCTATTATTTCTAAACGGATCTAAAACCGAACAAATCAGGTTGCACTAAGCTTGTATTACCATCTGGGCTATCTTCCACAGGCTGAAATTTCACATTTTTCTGGGTCTTTAGGATTGCTTCACGTAGTTTCTGGAAAATGAAAAAAAAAAATTATAAAGTTAGAAAACATAGGAAATGTACCTAAGGAATGTCTAGACATAACCCACATGAAACAAGCAGACGAAGAAAATTATAAACAGTCCAAATAGAGATAATGAAAATATAGGACACTTTTGACTTTTGAGGAATGCTTTAGAAACCTGAATTGCATCGTCCAAGGAATTTGAGGGAATAAGCCAAGGAAACGCAAAAGATGATGACTTGGGATTTGTTGATATACAACCTGGATTGATTGATGGGCAAGGTCTAATTTTTCTGCAAGAGAAGTGGTACCCAGAAAATATTGTTAATAATAAACAGTTGTATTATTATCAAGCATGCAATCCATTTCTATAAGAAACAACATTATATATGATACATAATATACTATATGCTCCCAAGTTAAGGTTACAGCAAGGGGCAAGCCATGAAGAATGTTTACAATTTACATACCCATTTTCTAGTCCAAGCTCCAAGTTCTTGGATTGAGAAAAAGGAGTGGTGAAAGAGATTGGAGGGGATTGAGAATTAAGGGATGGGATTGCATATGAAGGTAAAGGAGAGGCTAAGGTTACAGCAAGGGCCAATGAGAGGAGATTAGGTAGGACCCTTTGTCCAAGTACAAGGTTTGGACTGTGAGTTTTCAGTTTAGGAACTGTGTTTGTGTAAGAAGCAGCAGCAAGAGGAGGTAGAAGACTCATCAGACTCATTCTCCACCCTCTATTACCTTTGCTCCATCATTCTCTTTCTAGTTTTACTTACCTCTCAAGCACCAAAGTTAATTCCAGCCTTTGGAAGTTGATCCTTTCTCAGAGGTTCAACGAGTCAAAGGTTGTTCCGGAGAGAGTAATCTAAAACAATGATAAAATTGAATTTTAATTCCTTATACAAAATTTAGGTTTCAGTTTAATTTTTAAGGTGTATTTGCGACGGCTATGAAAATTAAATTATTTAATTATAATCAAATTTTGTTTGGATAAGTTTGCGGAAAAGTAATTTGAAAATAATTATTTTTATTTGGATGAAAAAAATCAGCTTTTACATAGTAAAAAAGTATAAAAATAGTTGAAAGAAAAAATAAGTTGTTGGAAAGTAATCATAAACTTCAAATTTTCAGCTTCTTAAAAATAGTTTATTTTTTCAAAGAAAAACTTTTTCAAAATTTAAGTTAGGATCCCCACCATCTAATTTATTTTGGAAATGACATAGGTTTTATTCGATAAAATTAACTAAAAAGTTAATTAAAAGCTAAAAAGTTAACTGAAAGTTTGAAAAAGTAATTGATAGTTAAAGACTGGAAAAACTATTTTATTAAAATATAACTATTGGATAAAACTAATAGGTGACGTAGCTGAAAAGTATAAAATAACAGAAAAATAATAAAATTATGATTTATTTAAAAATAATAATTAAAAAATTTGATAAATATATTA
Organism: Glycine max; assembly: GCF_000004515.6. Lineage (NCBI taxonomy): Eukaryota > Viridiplantae > Streptophyta > Magnoliopsida > Fabales > Fabaceae > Glycine > Glycine max. Next base: position 45,664,382 of record NC_016091.4, read on the forward strand.
AGGATAAAAATGAAAGAAAATATAAAAATCAAAAGTTGAAAGCTATCATTTAAAAAAAACGTTAATTCAAATAGCATATAAAAATATGCTAAAAGCTATTAAAAAAGCTTTTTTTTGCTAAATATTCAAACAAATTTTCAGCTAGTAAAAAAAATTAAAAGTTAATTAAAATATCCTGTCGAACATATAGTCTTATAGTATAAGAAAAAAAACTTGTAGGCTATGGTTAACAAGACTAGCTAAAAACAAGAAAGTTAGTTGTAACTAGAAGCTAAAAAACTATTTTATTAAGCTATAAGTATTCGATAAAATTAGTTGTTGAAGTAACTAAAAAGTGTAAAATGATAAAAAAAATAATAAAATCATAATTTATTTTAAAAGGATAATTAGGAAATTGGATAAATATATTAAGAATAAAAATAAAAAAGTATAAAAATTTAGAAGCCAATGTTTTAAAAAATGTTATTTCAATTAGTGTTTCAAAAAACACTAGAAACTACTAAGAAGTTATTAAAAAAAAATTGTTTATCAAATAATCAAACAATCTTTTCAGTTAGTAAAAAAGTTAAAAACGAATTGAAATGCTTTGTCGAACATAACCATAATATAGATTATAAGTTATTCCAAGTATAATCTCTTATCATATCTTTGTTACATTTTTTATTCATGAATCAATAAAATTAGTATAATAATCTAGAGATATAAGATTAACTTAATGATAAAAAAATAAAAGAAAACAGAAAATGAGAAATCATAAACTTAAATCTCTCAATTGATGTTACCAAAACTAACATACTAACATTTACCTATAAAAAAATTAGTATAATAAACTTATAGAAAAAAACAATTTGATTAAGCAAAAAGAAAAACTCCAATGAACCAAAATAAAACACATAGGAACAAAATTAATATTAAATGAAATCCAATCCATATTTTCATGGACTACCTTTATACCTGATCTTCAATTTCTTCATAGGTTTTTAAAGAAAAAAGAAATATAAAAATAATAGAGAATTTTATGTATAGGTCAAAATTTAAGAAAGTTGATATCAACGTTTTTATTTATTTATTTTTATGTATAGGTCAAAAAATAATCGACGTTTTTATTTATTTATTTTTCGCCGTTCTTTGTTGCGAGCTTGTGTTTCTATCTATCGCTGGCCTCTTTGGTAGTATTTTCAATCTTCAAAAGGTTTAGGGTTTTACGATTTCTGAATCTCAACGACGTTTTGGCGCTTAGAATGGAAGAAGAACAATCTGTGAACGGCACGATGTCTGGGTCCAAAACGACGCAGGAGTTGGCGATGGAAGGGCAGGAGTACTTGGAAGAAACCATAGAGAACGCTTTCCAGATCCTCTCTTCCATGAACGACGAGCTCTGCAACCCCGTTTTATGGTCTACCTCTCCCTCCACCTCCCCCAATGCCGACGCCACTTCCGACAACTCCAACCACCACGCCGACGCCAGTGCCGCCTCTGCCGCCGCCGGAGGCGCCCTCGAAGAGGCCCGCGCCCGATACAAGAAGGCCGTCACCGCGCTTCGCACCATTCTCACTGCCATTCCTACCTCCCAGAAGGTACCTAATTTTCTGAAATGTGTTCAGTTTGGTTAAATGTTTTCATCAGTCAATTAATTTTGTTGATTCGTAGATTTTGTGAACTCTTGGTAGGTTAGTATGCGCCAAAAAATAAATGCAATAAACTGTTTTGAACTGTGAGAGGGTGAGAGCAGTGATAAATGAGGTGTTAATATGAAAGGATGATCCAATGGATTGGATTGTGAATCGGTGTAGTCAGTCCAACTTTGTTTGGATTGAGATCTGAAAAGATTTCAAAAATCTAGCAGTAGAAATGGAGGAAATTTCCTTCAGTATGAAATACTTGAGTTTTAACTCAAATACTTCACTTATTATTGAATATGAGATCGAATTTTTCTACTGTCTGCATTTAGTTTACATATTAAATGCGAAGAACGATCCTGTCAAAGGATTCTTTTTTATCATTTTGCATTATTTCTACCAGCTTTTGATCAGTGAAAGGCATGTAATTTCTTGAGTAGTGTTCCTGATTTTTGTACTCAAAGTCAGACGCCTTAACATAAATTTTTTATTGAATTGGGTTCCCTGTCATAAGATATTTGTTTTGACTTTTGTGTCTAGTATAATTCTTGTGCATCAATTGTGCTTTTATATTTCATTGCTTGCTCTTGATCAATGTTGTCAATCACGGATAGCAGCATGTAGCGGCTGATCCCAAAAATGCTATAGTGGGATGACTGCTATTCTGAAATTTTTTATACAGATTATATAATGTATACTATAAACGTATAAATTCTCAACGATAAATTTTACTAAAAATTCTTGACATTCATAATTAACAATATAAATTCATAGTTGTCATACCACAAACAAAAGCCATATGTGTCTTAAATAAACCATACAAGTAAATACCAACAAAAGACAGAGGTAACAGGTCTAACCAGAGGCAGCTGGAGTAGGTATTGTCTGAGCCAGGGACATGGAGGCTGCAGGTCTTGTCGCCAGAGAGATAAAAGATAAGATAAGAGGGTTGAGAGAGAAGAAATGTGAACGGATGCAGGTCTCACCCCTTTTTGCTGTGTTTTTTTCCCCGAAAACTCTTGAAATACCTTACTAAGAAGGTTTTTTTGGAATCTGAGAGTTGCAGCGGTCCTGCTGCAATCCATGCTGTTTCTGCTTAAAAGCGGCCGTAACATTGATGCACTCTTCAATCGTGAGCACTGTAGTGGCCCCTGGCTGCTGTGTCACAACGGCGCTATTGCACCAATATTAAACACTTTTGAAAACCCAACTCTTGATATTTAGGATGTGTTGTGGTTGTCAATTGTTCTCACGCATATTCATTGGATACATTATAAAAACGAAGATCTTCCATCTTAAGATTGGTACCTATCACTTTTTGGTTATTCCAACATTCATTGACGCCAAGGCAGCGCCTTGTTGGCACCAGGGGTTTAAACTGAAATGTGGTGGTTATAGCAAAGGACAATAGGCAGGCAGTATTGGGAGGAGTCCACCTCCTTGAATGGAAATCTGAAACGGCTTTAGTTTCAGAGTTCAGAAATATAATCCTAAAAAATGAACTGTCCTTCAATATGTATAGTGGCTAAAATGTAAGGAACTCCTGTCAACTATAGGTCAATTGCAGAAACATCATTTAGTGTGTGTTTTGGGGCTATCACGCATTTCAAAGCACGTTGAATGTGAATCCATGTCGCACTGTGGATTCACATTCAGTGTGCTCCAACGGTATAACAAGCATACATATTGTCATTCAAAAGTCCGCAACTCAACTTCTTGAACTTACCAAATCATGCCTATTGACTCCATACAGGGATTTCTGCACATGCCAAACAAGAGATTAAATTTAAGCCACAGTTTTGTAAGTATAGGGGGTCAAATTGCCGAGTTTTGAACCACGCAACTTTAACTCATGGTGCTTCACTGATATAATGAAGAGTATGAAAAATCTAATGCATACACCTTTGTTAGTGTTCCAGAGCTGACTGCAGCTTTAAGTGGCTTAGTTAATGACTTTTGGCCATCTATTTGACCATGTTTTATTACTTAAACCCCTGGAATAACAAGTAACCAGATTTTTAGCTAATGGATTGTGAATTTTTAATTTTAATTCCTTGGATATCTTTCAGAGAAGGTAAAAGATGATACAAACTCATAAGGTTCAATTCGATGTTGTTTTAAAAATGGGGGTGAAAAAAAATCAGGGATGAGCTTTATATGAAAAACTTAATTACAAACACATCCTTGAAATATTACACAGTATATAAGGGGATATCAAACTGACTGGGATAAATCACTTTCTAAAAATTCATAATTTGCAAAACATGATTCTGCTATATTTTTTTTTGGAAGGCAGCAAATATAGTATATTTTATTAATCAGAGAAACAGCAGCACCAGAGGTACTGCTGGTGACTTATACATAAGTGCAAGGCACCTTATACCACCCTCCAAACATGATTAAAACCAAGCAATGACCCCACCACATATCCTAGATATGATTCTGCTATATTGTGGTACCCTCAACTGGAATTCAAAGTTATTGATGGTTGGAGTAAAAGAAAATGATTCATAAAGGATATCAAACGGACTGGGATAAATCACTTTCTAAAAATTCATAATTTGCAAAACATGATTCTGCTATATTGTGGTACCATCAACTGGAATTCGAAGTTATTGATGGTTGGAGTAGAGAGTGTAAATTGATGTGTAAAGGAGATTGGTAGACACTCACATTCTTTTTCTTTTCTGTACATCTTTGTGAGCTTTATGACTAAATTTTGTCAAGTGAAGCTTTTGTTTCCTGGTTAAACTAATGTGGTTAGTGTTACAGGAAAAAACATTTGATGCCGGTTCAGCTGCTAGCCCTGCAGATGAAGCTGAAATCGATAAGTTGGAGGAGCGAGCCTCATCTCTAAGAAGGGTAGGTTTGAACTAGGCTTTTATTAATGTATTAATCTCTATTCTATTCTTTTATGATGTTCTATACAAAGGCGGAGCTTTGAAATTGTTGTTTGAGGCTCAGAGTTTGTTGGAATTCAGAAACACTTCCAGACCAAATACAGGCACCCTTCTCTAAACTTCAAATGAGTAATGACATTCTTATTATGGGCTTTTGGTTTTTAGCCTGTTTCTGAAACAATTTTTGACCCCATTGGTATCAGCTTTAAAAAATAATTATATTATAAAATACAACTCTATTTTCAAGCTTTTTTTATGGTGCTACTATTTCTAAATTCTTAGAAAAACAGTAAAATAGGTTTTTAGTTGTCATTTTTGTGGTAAATCTTTGAACTTGTTGATTAGAAAAACACTTTATCTTAAGAAGGAAAAAAAATGCACAAATGGGTCTTTAATTTGGCAACAATATTTAGGTTCTGGACTGAAGTGGTTGATAGGCTATCTTCTTTTTTTTTTTTTAATTATATCAGTGGTAAACATTGAACTTCTGCTTATAAATGTAGGAGCTTGCCAACAAGAACTTGCACTTGAAGACACTCATAGATCAATTGCGTGATCTTATCACTGATATATCAACATGGCAGAGTCCTTTTTCAACCTGAAGTTTTGGACGAGTACTTAAATTTGTAGAGTGGTACCAAAAAACGGAAAACGGATGCAGAGTACAGTAAATGGTAATAATGCTTGATATTTTCCGCATGAAGTTGCATCAGTTGATCTCAACACATTCCCATCCTATGGTTTCAGAGATGTCTCTAATGATGAGAGGTTGTAATGGACTTGTATTTTGTAGATCTTTCACATAAATTTTATAAAATAGCAGCCTGCCAATCTTTAACAACAATTTGATGGAATCATTGATTTGGTCGTCAGAAATTGTAACAAATAGTTTTCTTTTGAAGTTTAGAGAAGGGTGCCTGTATTTGGTCTGAAGATGAAAATAGATCTTGTTCACCTATTTTTGTTTATAGCTTGCTGCTTAGCCGAATACTCTGTATTATTTTATGTTTCAGATCTATGTATTTGGTTGAGGAATATTTGGAATGGAATTGGAAGGTGGTTACAATGGAAATGTGAAAAGTATTTTCCACTTCTTTATTTAGGAATTAAAGATTGAATGATAAGTAAATGGATCAGTATCTTGTTGTTCAAGGTATTTTTAAAAGTTTGTCTGCCAATTGAAAGGAGAAAAAGATAGGAACGGGGAGTGGACCCTCCACTCTTCCTCCCCTTTGAATTTAAAAATGAAAAACAGAGTCCAGTTGTCCAGGACTGACTGGAAAAAGCATTCCTTGCAATTTTCTTCGCTTTCCAATTCTAAAATTTACAAATTTCCAAACGTGGCTTGACAACCTGCTTGTTTTTCAATGTTCAGTGGCAGGAGTTCCGGTCATGATCTGGTGTCATTTTTTACTGTAGTTCTGCATGTTGTAGAATAAATAGTATTATTCGTCCAGAATATGTGTGACCTTTCACATTTTAATGATAACTATCCACTGCCTTGTGGATTGAGTATACTGCAAATACTCCGTTCTTACCATGTACTACATTTCTCCTCTATGAGGGAAGTGGGCTCGTAAACACACTGCTATGTGTTATGTAGGGCTGTTAAAAAAAATTGAACTATTTTGAATAAAAAATAGAATTGAAATGATTCATAGTTCAGTTTTTAAGTTGAACTATCCTTGGCATTTCATTCTTTCTTCTTCGGTATCGGGGTGAAGGAGTTTTTTGTTCTTTTTAATTTTGTCCAATACTTTTGTTGGATTTAATTCATGGTTCATTCAGACTGTAATATACCAGATCAAACAAATTTATAAAAAAAAAAAAAAAAACTTCACACTGCTATTAGTTGAATCTCTGACATCACATTGGAACTAAATTTTTCAGTTGGTGAAAGAGGTAATGCGCTTCCTTTGTCTATCCTTCCAGAATGGCCATCGCCAATTTATTACACAGTAGTGAAAACAAAATGATTTACCAAAAAGAAAGGAAATTTTATGAAGCAAACTGATGCATTTTCATTCAAGAAATTCAAATAAGAATACAAGCAATTAAAAACAAAATTATGGAGCTACATTTATATATTGAGTTTGTAATTTGTACAACAGCATTGGAGTTTTCCATTTCGAAATTACTCACTAGCCAAACCATCATTCTCTTTTTTTTTTTTAAAAAATCCTTAAATTTTTGCAAACGGAGACCTTGAGACTTGAGAGACTTCCCTTCCTTGCGCGACCTTCTATCAAACACTCCATTCTGCTGCATTTCACTTTCAAAAACCTAACAAAATCTAGCATAAGAATTATCAGACAACCTAAAAACTATAATAATTAGATATGCAGAGATAGCCACACAACTTTCTTTTCTCTTTTCTGTTTGAGTTTTGTTTTGTATTAATTATGAACTGAAGATCTAGTAGTGAGAGAGGATCTCATATCCACAATAGCAGACTCATCCGCCCCTAACTTGATGGCCTCTTTGCTGGCTCTTATGAATCTCGAAACAGCTCCTCGCACGTACTCATGAGCTTCCTTCACACTCATCTTCTTGCTCATTTCATCAGGGAAACTGCTCAAGAAATGATCCCCATTAAGAACAGCTGCCAATTGAACTACCTCACTCTGAAACTCAGAAAGGCCAGCATTTTCTTTTGCTTCAGTGCTCCTTAGAGGTGTCACATCCGGCAAAGTCACTGGAATACGCATATAAGCCTGTCTTAATACTTTGTTACACATAATAAGGTTTTTATTGGGGAAGTTTCTTAGTCCAAGTTGTTGAATGGTGTGTTTGATTTCTATTTCAAAAACTATAAAATGCAATTAAACAAGGTTACTCAGACAAGTAGTAGAGGGTGGTGCAAACCACAAAACATAGCAAAACTGAAAGAGAGCTTGAACAAAACGAAAATAGAAGATAAGAAAACATCTTTCAGCTGTTTCTGAAATTTGATAGATTTTAGATGAGAAATTGATTGGTGATTAGAGTGAAATTGTTTTAGAAAACAGTTTTTAAAACTTAAAAGTGAGAAGCGAATCTAACATGCTCGAAGTCTATTCCTCTTTGTTGTAATTCTATTTAAGTGTATTATTATTGAGGAATTCAACTAGTTGACATAAGGAGGGGATTCGATACCTGGGCAATCTGTTCTGGGTGAACTTAAATCCCCAACAACATGCTCAAAGGTCCCAGCCCATGCATCTCTGTGAGTCAAAAAGTTAGCAGAAAGGTTGAACATCTTCTTTATGGTTGCAGGAATTGAAGAGTGCTCAAATTCTGAGTTTTCAGCAGGTCCTTTGGCGCCACTTATCACTGAGAAACCGGACCAAGTAGTAAATTAAAATTGGTATGCATGTCAAACCAATAAAAAGCAGGTTGAAGCTTTAGAATCTAACAAATGCACTCAATAAGATTAGGTAAACCAAAGCCACTATAACCACATTGCTCAAAATTAATGTGTAGTTTGTATACTAAATTTGACTAGAAAACAACAATCCTTAATCCTTAATCCTTACTCTACTCAAAACACAAGGAAAGAGACAAACACGGTCTTGTAGGCTCTAGAAAGGAAAAATCAACCAACTAAATGCAACTCAAAGTCAAGGGCTCAAGGCTATCTGTCAAAGTGATGGCACCGGAATACCGATGAGCAGAAAGGACAACGGTCCCAGAAAAGTTAATGCAGTATCCGATAGAATAAAAACATGCCATAGTTCTCATGACAGAAGAAGTATTGGACACAATTGTCTGACATCTCTACCATAAAAAATATGTATAATTGCTTTAACCAAAGAGTATAAGCTAAAAAAGGATAAACAATGTGGATTTTGAGCTTACCAGTCCCTTTCTTGATCCAAGGAGAGACCATAATAGTTGGCACCCGAACCCCTAACCTATCAAACTTGAAGAAATAGGGAGCAGGTCCAGTGTTCCCATCTGGATTAGGAATGTTGACAAAAGGGGTCTTCACATGATCAAAAAATCCACCATGTTCATCATATGTAATGATGAAAAGTGTTTCATTCCACTGAGGACTTGCTCTTAGAGCCTCATAAACCTCCTTAACCAGCATTTGCCCATGTGCAACATCATGAGACGGGTGGTCATCGTTCGCGGGTATGCCCTTCAAGTCAAAGTACCTAGGCTCAATCACAGTCAAGGGTGGAAGCTTCCCATCTCTAGCATCCCTCTTGAACTTCAAATCATACTGATGGAACTTCCATATGTACTTCAATTTCCTCAGATTCCTATAGAACAGAGTTGTGGGTATGTTCTGAAAGTAAATCCCAAAGTCTAGGCCATTCTCATGCAGAGAATCAAAGATGGTTTTTTGAGGATACCCTTTTGCTAACTGCCTCTTGATATGACTTGTTGAACCATGAGAGGTTGCTGAGTACACAAAAAGCCTATTGGGTTGTGTTGGACCAGGAATTGAAGAAAACCACCTGTCAAAAACAGCAAATTCCTTAACCAAAGCAGCATAAATCGGCACAGAGTCCGGTTTAAACCCTTTCATGACAGTCTCAGAGAGGTTGGGAGACATAGACAATGCTTGTTCCACAAATCCATTCATGGAAGGGATCGAACCGGAACCGGAACCGAATACCTGTTGCAAAACATCCTCAAATGAATGCCCCGGATCAGGATCCACGAACTCTGCATCATCGGTGAAGCAAATTGAATCCTTCCTTGGACTTTTGGTGGAAACCGGGTTGCATTCATCTCCTGTGACCCCATTGATTAATGTGTTGATGCTCTCTTTCATCCACCCCAGCATGTGGTCAAAGGAACGGTTCTCCATGACCAAAACAACAACGGTTTTTATAGGTTGCTGTCGTTGTGCTGTTGCAAAAACACAAAGGAACACAACAAACATGAGAATGGAGGATTTGGGTTTGCTACTTCCCATTCTTTCAATCAAAGATGGGGTCTTTTACCAAATGGGTTGGTAATTCCAAAATGCTTTTTTTTTTTAATTCAACACTGAATGTGGAATGAATAAGTGAATGGTGAATGCGGAAACAGTGCACATTGGCAGCAAGATATTATCTGCAGTTTCAGGGAAAGTTTTTAGTTACTGTGTTAGTGTTTAGATAGATTCATGTTCATATATAGATAGTGGTAGCAGAACACAGAAGAAGAAGAAGAAAGAGAAGGTTCTGGTTGTGGTTTTGTGCTTTGTCTCGCTCACTCAAAAAAGTAACGCAATTAATGGAATGTGAATGAAAAGTGTCGTTTTGTGATTATTTTGCGTTCTTACGTGCTCCTTTTTCGCGCGGTCAGTTTAGTTTTTCGTTTTTCGGGATCAGTTTGAGTTACTTTATTACGTCCACTTTCGGCACTAGACTAGTATGACTAATTAAATAGGAATTTCTCTGTAATATACTTGTGAAAAGGAAGGAAAAAAAAAAAAGGCATTTCGTGCTTGTATTTAGATTTTTTTAAGTAAATATAAAAACAAAAGAGAAGTTAAAAGAATAAGGGAGATAATAAAGATTGAATAGAAAATAAAAATAATTATAAAATGCAGCTAAAGTATAAAATAGGAAAAAAAAAAGAAAGAAAAAGAAAAGTGGATATACAATAGTGGGAGAGGAGGGTACATTGCCAATTAAGGGAAGATGTCTATAAAATATGAAAAATAAATCAGGATATCAAGTTTTATTAATTGATATATATCTATATATATAATTTGAACATAAGTATTAAATGTTGAATTTAATTTTAGTTTCATATTTAACTTCTTTAATTAATTGTTACATTTAATAAAAATTTAGTAAATGTTTTATATTTAATGAGTATAATAATATTTAATCATATCATTTAATTTAATTATATTCACATTTAATAAATATAATATTTTAAAAAATATATGAATATTAAAATTAATTCATTTTAAATATATTAAAAATGTAGGAGGTATGAGACCCACATTATTTTCTCTCTATTTTTCCCTCCATCCTTTCTATTTTTTTCCAGCCAAACAAATCATTAGCAATGTTTCATTTTTCAATCATAGTTTTTTATATTAAACTCAAACTTTAAACCTTAATTAATTATATATAAGGATACGTGACAAAAAATTAAATAAAGTGAAAAGAAAATTAATAAGAGTTGAACTCATGACTTTTTACTTAAAGATAAAGTAATAAACTCTTAAAATAATTGTTTTGTTTAATTAATTTTATAAATACTATTTTACATGTATGATTAGTTAAGAGTTGTTAATTTTTTTAATTATAAATTTTTTTAAATTAAAATAAATATTTAATATTTAAATATATTTAATATTAAATTTTACAAGCATTTTTTATCATAAAATTTTGTTTTAATATAAATAACAATTTTTTTCTTATTTTCTTATAATTTTTAAAAAAATACATAAACTAATATATAGATTATTTAAAAATATTATTTTATGTACTTTATAAAAATTATGTAAATTTAAAATAATATTTAAATAATCTAAAAAATTAAAATTTATTAATTTTTATAATTAAAATAAAAATTTGTATTATTTATATATAAAAATAAATGTAAATAATTTTTATAAATTACAAAAAATAATTTACATATCAGTTTATCTAATTTTCTGGATTTATATAATTAGTATTAAAAAACTTATTTACTAAATAATTTTTTATAGTTAAAACAAAAATATTAACATGTTTGTTTTTTAAAAAAATATTAAAATTTTATTAATTTATATAATTAGAATAAAAATAATTTACATATTAAAATAAATTTACATAATTTGTATAATTTATATATTAATTGATCTAATTATATTGATTTATATAATTAGAGTAAAAGTAATCAGGATATTAAAATAAATTTACAAAATAATTTATATATTAATTTATGAAATTTAATTAGAAATTGGTAAAATTAAAATGAAAATATGTAAACTATTCAAAAAAATATTAAATGATATAAAATAAAAACTAAAAAATTTATATATTAAATATTTTCTTAATTTATAAATTTTAAAATTTAAAATAATTAATAACTCTTAACAAATGATATATATAAAATACTGTTTATAAATCTAATTTAAAAATGTGTTTTAATAATTTAATATTTTATCTTTAAATATAAGAGGTTATGAGTTCAATTTTTACTAAAAGTCTTTTCATTTTTTACATATATACTATTTGGTTTTATTTAATATATATCTCTTTTTCTCTTTCTCAATTTTAAATACGAGATAGAATAGTGTTTTTTTGTCTCCCTAACATAAAATATCTAAATAATAAATTAATGATGTTAATTTTCTATTTCATTTCATTTAATTCAATTTCATTCACCTTTAAACATTCAAACATAAAGCTAGCACCACTTATTGACGCTTAGCTTCATTTCTTTTCTTTTTGAATAGTTTATACAGTTTACACCAGCACTAGCTCTGCCACTATCATAGTGGGATCACAGATTCACATGATGTCCACTTCTGTACTTCTTATTTCTGGTTATTTCTGGACATTATATGAAGTCATGAACAAGATATAGGCTTTATTATTTGTTTCTGGTACAGAATCATCTCGATGTGATTACGTAGCCTAAATTCCAAAACAACGATGATGCTGGTTTTAGTTTTGTGATCACGAAAAATGTTGATCATTTACAAAAGTTTGAGTTATAGTATATGATTATGACATGGCCAATTAATAATTGTCATAGGTTGAACTTGGTTAATGTTTCATTTGCACTAAATGGCCGTGCTGCTCTATTTTGTAATTTTAAGAGTCTTAAATCTTAATGTTATTTGGTCAAAAAACTCTTAATGTTATATTAATTCTTTTATTATTTTTATTAACTGTTCAATATTATATAAAGTATTAAATGAAAAAGTGAATGTCTTTAACATTCTAAAAATATATTTAATATTTCAATAAGTAAGAAAATTTATAAAAAATAAATATTACAATAGAATTTAGTATTATTTTAATTAAATTTAAATAATTTGTTTATTTCCTGACGTTTACATAATGCATGTGATTGGATTGGAGAAGAATTTTGTCACCTACTTGATGTTATATAGAGAGAGTTGGGTTCACGAGACCAAATAAAATGAGGTGGGTTAGAACTATTAGAATGCTAGAATTGGAGGAATCTGAAGTACATGAATCTTTGTATGGGTACTTATATATTTTGGCTCTGAATACTTTAATCTTCTTTGTCTTTTTATACTTTCTCATATATCACCCAATAAAATCTTCACGTTAGCAGTGAGATTTAAATTTACCTTCTCATGAAATACGAGTTAAATTCATATCCATTAGAATAATCTTTAATTTGTGGCTTTTAACTTGTATTTTCTTGTGAGAAAAATTATTTCTTTTTCACCTGCTATTAAACACATTAATTCGTATCCAATAGCAAGTAACGGAATTATATTGTATTATATTATAGGCATGTACAAATTAACAAGTGAAATTAATAATTAATTAAATGACAAAGTTGTGTCTCTCGTGATGAAGGAAGACAAATTCTGCTGAGCTGGTATAGCAAAACATTTCAACGTAATGATGATGAGTGCCAACGCCGAAATCAACCTGAAACTTATCACCATGGATTAATAATAAAATAAGTAAGCCAGTAAATAACAAAACTTTATTCCTTGTCCGTATAATTTATTTTTTCTAAACATGATACTATACGAACTAATTATTGTCAAAAATATGATTAATCTTAATTATTGGAGATTATAAATACGCACAAGACATTTTTTTAATATAATTTATTTTATACTTAAAAAATTTTAAATCATTTGATTAAGAGATCCAAGTCATTATCACAATTTATTCATTTCCCATATAATTATACCACATTATATATTAATTAAATAGTTTTATCTTAACTTAATTAACACTAATAAAAATACTTATTAAATTGCATATACAACTTTCATATGTAGTATATCACTAAAATAATAATTAAAAAAAAAAACAAGGCTTTGGAAAGTGGAAAGTGGCAACATCCACGCGTTTAAGGGCACAAGGGAAGATGTTGTATAGACTTGAGGGATGCTAACATTTTATATTGAGCCCGAGGCAAATCGAGCATGAACAAAGGGATTCATGCATATGAAGAGAAACGTGTATTTTTCTTTTGTTTATTTTTAATTTGCATGAAAATTTTGGCATCATTTGGGCAACACCAGACACTACTGAAAATCAGTTCCATATGGAAATATTAAGATGTAAATTGTTGTGACCCGTGAAACGAGAAAATAACAAAAGAAAATGGCATTTTTCTTACATAACGACCAAGGCTATATAACCTTGCTGTCTGTCGGTGCTTGTTTGTGATCAAAGAGTGCACATCAAAGTGATACTACTGCCACACGCTTTAACCTTTTTTCTTTCTTATTCTCTTTTAAAAATTATCTTCAAAATATTATCTAACACTAAATATAAGTACTTCTTTCAAATATAGAATTAAACTTTAATTCATCCATCACATTATAGGAGATGCATTCCTTCTGTTAGATTCAATCTCATTAGTACATATTTCTTTTTGTCATCATCATAAGTATATGAAATATTTATTAACTTTTGAGAACTAATATTTATTAAATAAAACCTGACTAATTTACTTTCAATAAGATATATCTTATTAACTATATTTTTTCATCCATAAAACTAACCTTAAACCTTACTTAAGAAACCGTACTACATACTCCATATCAAAGCAATCCTTAAACCTTACTTAAGAAACCATACTACATACTCCATATCAAAGCAATGCTTTACCTTCTACTTTTGAATAGTTTTTTTTTTTTTTTAAAGAAGTAAAAGAAAAAGGAAAGAGGCATTTATTTTTCCGATGCAGAGAAATTTTAGCCTTACGATGTAAGGACGGGCCAATGGGCTCAAAACCGACAAAAGTGGTTATTACAGGGTCAGATGGGCCAAACCCCAATTTCTGATCAAGCATTACAGGCCTATCGATGTGTGGTCAGTTTGCAGGCTTATGCTTCCTGCACCTTCCTGTTTCCTTCCTGCACCTCTAAATTTTTCAAATGGCCATAGTATCTTTGTCTTCCTCACTTGTCCATACCTTCTCTTCCTCATTTCTCCATGCCTGAAACATTTTCTTCTTCACTTGTTCATTCCGTGTAAGCATTTTCATTTCCCAGGTTCACTTGCACATGTGAGTTATTTTTAGCTTTGTTTTATACTTGTCTTAGTTTAGGATGTTCCACCTATAACTAGATTGACTTATCAGGAAATTGATTTTAGAAAACCAAGTCTTAGGATAGGTTCAGATCAATAAATCTAGAATTATATAATAACAATTTTGGATTAAATGATTCAAAAAAATAACATCATTTCCAAATCAGACAATCCAGATTTGTTCTTATACAAATCTGGATTTATTGATCCATTTTTTTTCCTAATAAGTCCAGATCAATCAATCTGGAATTGTGTAATAACAATATCAGATTAAATGATTAAAAAAATAACATAATTTCGAATTAAACAATTAGGATTTGTTCTTATACCAATCCGGATTTGTTGATCCAATTTTTTTTTTCATTTTCTAATAAGCTCATATCAATAAATCTAGAATTATGTGATGACAATTCCAAATTAAATGATAAGAAGAAATAACATAAATCCAGATCAGATAATCCAGATTTGTTCTTATATACGGATCAAATTATCTAAAATAATGTAAGTCAATCTCAAAATGTATTCCAAATTGACTGATCCATAATATTATAATAACTTACAGACTAGTCAATTTGGAACACATTTTTGGATTGACTTACATTATTCCAGATCATTTGATCCATAATTGGTCAAGACAATCTAAAAATGTATTCCAGATTGTTGGATCAAGTGACCTCAGAATAATTAAGAAGGGGAGGTTGAATTAATTATTAATGTGCTTTGACTAATTAAAAATTTATCTTTCTTAATATTATTAGATTTAATTAGACTTTTACTACAAAGTTAAGAAAAGATCCACAATGCATTCCAGAAAAGATCCTTCTACACAGATTGCATGATCTGTGCATTTCAGAAATGTACGTTGTGATGGTGAGGGACATATTTGTCTGTTTGCATATTTTTTCAAATAATAGGAGGTGCAGGAAGCAAACTCCCCAGTTTGCAAGACCACGAAACGTTCCTCTATATTTTATTATTATAATTTTTTAAAAATAATTCACAAATATTAAATAAGTTTGTTAAAATTAGTTAACATTCTTAAATTTATAACAATTTTTAAAAAAAATCAAAATTGCTTTAATTGAAAAAAAGCACCAATTTTGTTAATTTCTCTCCATCATAGTCATCTTTCTAACTTTTCATTGATTTCAATATAATAGTAACCGCTGACACAATTCATTATCATTGAAAAAAATTGAAAAATTATGGAACAATACAGAGTAATTAAATATGATGTAATTTGAGATTACGGATAAATTTAGGAAAAATATTTAGTCTTTTATAAGTTTTAGAAAGAAAAAAAAAATAACTTCACTGAAAAATCAACTCATGCACAATTTTTCACTTCAGCATATAAAATTATAAAATCCTTCTTTCATAAGCTAGAAATCAAATACTTATATATCAATTGAAAATATCTCATAAGGTAAAATCTAATCCAACCTGTACCATAAGCTTTGTTTATGCAAGCCAGACACGAATATATACTCGTTTTGTACTCTGCATTATTACACATTATTCTTGTCGGTTGTTAATAACACAGCACCACACCATACAAATCACTCAAATCTCATTGATAAACTATAAACACTGTGATCACATAAGATCATTAACCCAATAAATTCAATCCTGGTCGATTGATTTTATGAACTCATGATGTCAGAAAAAATGGACAGAGCTGTTTGTTACTGTACACAGTCTCCAGGGTTGATGAGGCTGCAAATCCTAAAATTACAAGTATACAAGCAGCAAGGGATGACCATCCCAATTTTCAGAAAGCACAATAACAAGCAGGAGCAAAAAAATGCTTTAACCTTTTCCTCGTATATATAAATGTAGTTGTACAAAATTTCAGAACATAAAGATGGCAAGCAGACAGTGCGCCCCTCCAAAATTGAAGCTAACTTCAGCTTGGCCTCTTCACTGGCATAACTCGTTTCTTCATTTAATCAAACTCGCTTCAAGTACGTTAATATGCCTAAGCCAGCAACAAGTGCAGCACCAGCAGCGGCGGCACTATATGCTGAAGCCCATGCATCTGAATAAGCATAACTTCCTGAACGAGAACCTTTCACATTATCACGTGGTCCTGCGTAGTCCAAATGCAATTTCAACCCCTACAACATTCATCAATCCCAAGTCAAACTCCTTTTAAGCACATGTATACCTATAAATATCTTTACCATAAGTGACAAGTCCAAAATCTACGACAGCTTCTTTTGGAAACAAAAGTTTTAAGGGGAGGAAAGGCTATTCCATTCCAAGGCAGGGCATTGTCATAATCCTCAATGAGAGCTTATAGTGATATTTCCATAAAAATAAAACCTACCAAGTGGGATTGTTGGCAGTGGGAATCAGACCTATAAGTACAACTGTACAAGCCTTTCAAGTGAAGTGCTTCACTGATCAATCCTTACACGCCAAATCAACCCCCATTACACCAGCTATATTTTTTTGCGGAAGTTCCCCTACCCACTTTCTGTAAATAAGACCATTATTGGATAGGATTTTACCTAATAGTTCAAGCTTTTAGAATGACTGGTGTTTGACTTTAACATGGCATTATAGCCTCTTAATAAAATTAAATTTCAGCACCTGGTATGATAGATTTAGATTTGTGCTTACATAAAAAGTTCTAGGGTTTGCTGTTCCCTTTTGATATTTGTGATCATATACAGAATTACAGTTAGGGTTTAATTAAAAAATTGGTTCATACACCTGATATCATTTTTCTTTAGTCCCTAAATGAAAAAACTTTACATTTTAGTCCTAATTGAAAAAAAAAAAGTTTTTGAATTGATCCCACCAAAGTTATAAAATAGTATTAAATTTGGTCCATATATATACTAGTATACTTGAAAATTTTTTCATTTTAGTCCCTGCATGAAATTTTTTTACAATTTATTCCTATGTAAACAGAATTCTAGATTTTGGTCCCTACACTTCATGTATTGTTTTTTTTACTTTTGTCCTTCTATAAAAAAAATCATAATACTTATAATTTTAATTAACAGTAGGGACTAATCTAACAACTTTTCATATAGGGAGTAAAATGCCGTCTTTTTAATGTAGGGATTAAAACCAAAAAAAAATGAATATAGGAACTGAATTTATAAGTTAACCTAAAATTAAAAAAATAAAATAAAGACCAATCATTTTTCTCTAAACAAAGATTTCCCTCATATCTACAAATGAATCTATACCCTCTTTCAAGATTAAAAAAAGGAAAGGAAAAAGACCTCCCTTCAGGACCCCAGACCTGCAGGACAAATCTACCATACCTTCAAACCAGCTGTCCTTGCATGATCCACAGCTGCTGCAAGATCACTGTCTGAAGCCAATACAACTTTATCATGATCTTCGTCTTCATACTACAATCGTAAATATGGCCAGCTTTCCTTAGAAGAGGATAAAATATACACTCAACCTCAAGAATATAAAATACGTCTTGAAAAGTACCAGAATTTGGGGTATGTTGTTAGGATCGATATCATCACCAAGTCTCTGAAGGATTGAAGTTATAACCTCCATCATGCTCCGGGTATCTGAACTTGCAAGCAACCATACAAACCACTCAACTTTCTAACATAATTTTCTTGAAATAAGCAAATTGCAGGCAAGAACAAGTTACTCATAGAGAACGTAGGAATGCCCTTATGCAAAACAAAAGCTTGAGAAAAAAAGTTTGCCTATTAGTTATTACTACATCCCTACCTATCAATGAGCATGCAAGCCAATCATATTCGAGTGTAACCATGAAAGAACTATATACGAGCGTATATTGAAACCATGAGTTATATGCTGTCATGGATAGAAGGAAAGTACAAATAAATATCTGATTGGTAGCATGTGATAGTTTGCATACCACATGTGAATCTGTGCATTCTGCCCTTCTTATCTTGTATTTTGAAGGAAAATGTATTGGCAATGCTTGATGAAAGATAAGGAATGGATCTCCCTGTTTCTCCTCCCTCAGAAGCCACTTTCAACGAACCCTCACTGGTGCATAACCAATAGTGTGTAAGTATATTAAAAAATTGGAAATATTTCTCCAAACAACTTAAATGCATATAACCTTCGAGTATCATCGTCATCATCATTTGGGGTTAAGGCCATGGCTGAATCCCAAAATCTTTGCATCAAGGTGGTGGCAGCTTCATTATTCCCAACCTAATTGCAAGAAAATGACACTATCATTATTCCTAACCTAATTGTACCAATCACCAATGTTTTTTAAATTTGTTAGTCTTATTCCATAAGAAACTGCAGATGTTTTGGTCCATCACATTTCATCTTCATTTGTAGCTAGTGAAAAGCTTTCAGATTCTTAAATTCCCAAGCAGCTAAAATAAATGGGTGAGGACCAAAACTAGCATTTAACAGGTTCGGAACAAAATGCAGATTCTAGAACAACTTATAATTTATGTTGAGATATTATCAATTCATGAACAGTACGTTCAAGCCTACATTTAACAATATCAATAAAACCAAATCAAGAACATGTTACAATATTTTGCTGACAATAATCATTCTAACTAAAGGCTTTCATGAATAAAGCCATTTATCCCATTTTCATGCAACAAGGATTTAATAGTCTAAACATCAGTAGTGGTGGGTAAACACAGTCCAAGATAGACAATATACCTGACTTACTGTCGCCACTGCAGCATGAGTGACATGAATCACATCAACCACAGCAACTACACTGCCATCTGTTTTCAACCACCAAACCCAAATCAGAAAAAATATTGATGCATATAGCTCTTCAATCTTCCCTATCCCATATACATTACATTACCTCTATCAACCACAGGAAGATGCAAAAATTTCCCATCATGCATAGTGTGAAGTGCATCAACAATGGGTGTATCAATTATGACACATTCTGGATTTGGAGTCATGACCTGCATATTTATCAAATAAGAGCAACAAGAAAAGGAAGAACCCTCAGAATTGCCAATTTCTCATGTAACATGATAGAAAATATACAACCTTAAAAATTACTAGATATAGATGTTACAGAATCAAAGAATGGAAAAGGAAAACAAAAGCAAACAGTTCCGTCTCAACAATGTAAAAATAAAAACAAAGTACCTTCTCAACGGGGGTTGATTCTGGAGAAAGATTTTGTGCAATTACCCGCAACAAAATATCTTTTGAACTAAAATTCGTAAGAAGACATAAAAATTAGTCTAAGCATACATAATGACAATTGGGGGAAGGCAAAAACTTTTCAGAAAAAGAGGACTACTGGTAATGTCAATGACAACAAACTTACGTAAAGATGCCACGAGGTTTGTCATTAACTGTCACAACTGCACAACTTGCACGAAATTCAACCATCTTCTTTGTTGTTGTCAGAACTGAATCTGTTGGTGATACTGTTACAAGTCTAAAAAGTGCAATTATCTGTTAAAGTAACTTGGATTGTAACCAAACATGCAGACAAATTAAAATTTATGTAATCTTTTAAACTAACAAAAGAAGTTATTAGCTACTTTGAATTCTCGGGAATGATTGTGGACAATGATGGCTTGAATATTTGCTCCCGCAGAGTCTCAATGAATGATGTATTGGAGTCTGTTCAAAGGCCAAATTAGTATGAAATAGAGCCTAATATTAAAAACTGTGAACCTAACTATGCTCAATGTTTTCCGGCACACCATCATACAAATCAAAGAGCAAAGCATGAAAAAGGAAATAGTCTACAAAGCAGAACCTGATGTTCCCCAGTGTTTTTCAACTCCTTCAACAGCTGCTGCAATTGCTTTTCCTTTCTCAGCTGCCCTTTCCATACGGGCAATGGCATCATGCAAACACTTTGCTATGTCTAGTAAAGCCAAAACTTCTCCATTCTCCACCACAGGTAAATGTCTGAATTTCCCTGTCAACATATATCAGCCATGTATTCAAAAGGCAGGATACAGAAAAGTAACTAACTTGAAAAGTTGTGTTTCTCTATATACACTACCAACCTTGCACCATCTTTTGGAGGGCTTCTGCAGCAAGAGTTTCAGAAAGAACAAATACCGGATTCCTAGTCATGACTTTGGAAACTGGTGTCTCTTCAAGATTAATCTCTTTGGCAATAACTCTTGCTGCTATATCCTGTATTTAACCACAAAATAGAACATGAAAGCTATGTAAGTTAAAACCGCAGAAATCTACGCAAAGACTCAACTTTCTTTTCTGTCTTGTTAAAAGGTGAGAAAAACAAGTATTGGGCATACCTTGTCTGTGAGGATTCCACAGAGCAAAGCATTAGAATCAGTTAGCAATAGAGCATCAACTCTACGGGCAGCCATCCGACGGCAAGCTTCATAGACAGTTGTTGTTTCAGGTACTGTCAGGGCCTTTGTAAGTCGCAATGATTTCACAGTCCGCTCTCCGGCCAATGCCCTGATCCAATTTCATGTACAAACAAGGCAACATTCCATTATTTAAATTGATAAAACTTTCACCGACTTACCTTCTCTTCTTAGATACTTAAGCAAGAGCTATCACAATTTTTCTTAAAAATTACTCTATTTGAGTGCATTTAACAAGTCATGAAATTGTTGTGCAACCGAGAGGGTAAACATCAGGGAGATTTACACTAATGGATCATGAGCAATCACATAAGTAAACTTAACATCACACTTTAACCCAAAACTTTAAGGCTTAGGTTAAGGATTTTCTCCTTACTTATATGTTGCTCAATTTATTTCTACCCAATGTAAGACTTCACCTCACACTTGCACTCCAACAATCTTCCTCTCAAGTGTGAGTCTCATGCACAAAGTAGTCTCCCCCTTGAGCAAAAGTTATTTTCATCCGTGAGTATTTTCATGGTGGCCATTAGAGCCCACACGCTCTAGATACTTGCACCGCCGCTCCACCCACAGGCCATTAGAGCCCAGAAGCTCTGATACCAATTGTTAGCAATCGAGGGGGGTAAACACCTAGGAGATTTACATCAATGGGACATGAACAACCACATAAGTAAACTTAATACCACACTTTAACCCAACCAAAACCTTAAGGCTCAGGTTTATAGCGTTCTCCTCACTTATATGGTGCTCAAATTTTTTTTTATTTTTACTCGATATGGGACTTCACCTCACAGTTGTATTACAACAGAAATGAATTCAAGTTTCTCAAGTCAACCTTTTAGACATCAACTGGTCTGTTACAAAATATAGCCATGTCATGATCACATACCTCTGCAACTGACTACTGAATCAAAATTATAAGAGGGAAGAGGAGAAATTTTTGTATGGACACGTTCAATATTCACTTAGTGGGCTCAACAGTTCATATTTTTTATGTGCAGTCCAGAAACACAGAGTAACCGTGGACTATGTCCATAGAAGAATTCCTTGAGATAGATGACTAAATGTCAAGGCACACATCTACTTACTAGAAAGAATGAAGTATTCCAGAATTAACTTTGTTCATACATTTTTACGCCTTCTTAGACTTTAACAAAATGATGCATAAAAAAGTGTTTAAAGTTGACGGTAGAATCATAGAAACCAACCACAAACCAGTACACTATCAAAGTCCAAGTCTTATATCAACATTATTGTAAACCAACCACTCAGCCAATCAGGCAAGACTTAGCAAAGCCACGCTTGTTTGACGCAAGACACTATGAAAATACCCAGTTTTACAATCATGGCACCACATAACCCCAAATAGCTGCTCGGAAAAGCGAAGACCACAACAATAGCTTCTGCTTCAAAATTTCAAATTATTACAAGTACCAGCACAAGGTAACTTTTCTGTTAAGATTGCTTTTAGCACTTTAAAGAGAGAGAGAGAGAGAAATGAGCAGATGAAATCAACAAAGATATACTAAAAGATAAAAGGGTTCTGGTTCTTAAAAATTCAGTCAAATAGGGACTGAGAATTTAAAAAGAAAAGGTTTAAGAATCAAATTAACGATTCAATTATTACAGCGGCGAATATTAACAACAAAGAATCAAAGATAGAAAGAAAGTGAATAATAAGAAGAACATACAAAGGTCGCGAAGAGGAAATTGATTTTCGAGGCGCCCCTGATTCAGAGGCTCTCCTCGTCGACGACGAAATACTCCTTCTAGAGGCACCGCTTTGACTTGCCATCTTCCCTCTCTCTGCTCCAATATCGCTGCAACTGCAACCAAACCAGCTTCAAACTCACATCAAATACCACACACACACACACACACACACAATAAGAAAAAAAGAAGAAAGAAAAAAAAATCAAAAGTGTAATAAGAGAGTCGTACAAGATAGCAACAGCTTCGAATTGAAAAGATTGATTGAGTTCGGAAGGTGAAGGGGAATTGCAGGCAGCCGGAAATATGGCCGGAAAATAGGATTCCGGCCGGCGAACGGGAAGGAGGAGGAAAGGAGAGAGAAGGAAGGCAACCCTAGAGAGAGAAGAGAGAAGAGATGAAGAAAAAGAGTGAAAGATAGAGAAAGAGAAAGAGAATTTAAACGCTACTGGGATTGAGCCAATAGCAGGCGTGCACATCAGCGATTCCTTTATTTCTGGAATAGGTAATAAGTTAATGAGTAATAACCTCCATAGTCATAGGTGCCATGAATATTTCACGTGTCACTGTAAAATGAATGTGACCAATTTCAGGAATAACACTCTGATAACAATGACTCATGAGACAAGATAATTTCGAATACATAGTATATTACATGTTGGGTAGGGAGGTGGTTATTGTCTGAATCATCTCATTCAGACACTCAATTATGTACGTAAGGTAATTCTATGGTTATTTCCATTATACAACTTTGTAAAGGATATTGTTTTCCATAGAAACTAAAAAAATAAAGTATTTAACGTGTAAATCACAGAAAAAATAAATAAAAAAATCATCACACTGTAAAATTAATATCTTTAAAACACTGGTTAGAATTTATCTTTTTGTAAATATACTATTAATTATTAATGTTGATTTGACTGTAGGAAGGAATATAAACCAGTCAAATAAGTTTAACTTTCATTTATGACAAAAAAAGAATATTATTATCTAGGTTTGACTAGTTTATTTAAATAGGTCAAAAGTAGGGTTTCAATTTGATTTCGTTATAAAGTTTGAGGGTTTCAAAAGAATATTCTTTTAGTAATTTTATTCTTAAAATTTTTATTTATTAATTTAATAATTACCAAACACTTTTATATTAGAAAGTGAAGTAAAATAATAATAAAATATACTTATTTATAATTTTAAATTCATATAGATGTTAATGTTGGTGACAAAATCTTTGATGATAAAATGTTATTTTTTTTAAAAATATTATATTTATTTAAAAGTGACTATTGAAATTTATATTATATATATATATATATATATATATATATATATATATATATATATATATATCATTTATCTAATGACAATAAACAGGTTATAAGTCGTATGACATCTATTCATCCCACCACTACTTCCTTTCTTGTAGTATGGTGTTGTAATTTGAAACATAAATGTCTTTAATAAAAAAAATAAAAATCTCTTTTGCTTTCTCTTCAATTTCTTTCTGGTTTCTCTCATGCTAAACCCTTAAAATCTATCTTTTTCTCAACTTTTTTTGTACCTAAATCGTCTCTTTCAATCTTCTCTTTTTCCATCATCCAAGATAGAGATAGAGGGCACTAGTTGCTTCTCAGAAAATAAGACTCTTTTATAGAGACTTCTGCGTGTATCACGCCCATGAAAGACTTATCCTCAAGGAGAGAACGTAAAGAAGAATGTTCAAATAACTAGGTCTTTTAAAAAAAAAAACCAAGCTCGTTTATCCCCTTTGGTTGAAAACCAACTCCGAGGAGTCTGTTCATGTGAGGACCGAGTAAGCCATAGCAGATATAGAGTGCTTCAATGCATTGACCCCATTTGATTGTTAAACCCAAACCGTTTACAAAGCACTTAGCAATCTCTAGAAACAAGGCTCACGGAAGAAACAGTAACCTAAATTACATCCTCTTGAGCTTCTTATTTCTAGAACTTCGGCTTCAGAAGGTGTGAAGTCACTTTTTCTTTAATAATAAACAAAAACTGCATATAGCATAGCATAAATTTCATAACCATTAAATACTATAAACTATCTGATACGCCAAAAGATAGTCAGATCCATGTCCACGGCAGAGAATAAAAAGGCATCCTAGTGAAATAAGAAATTTACACCTTGAAAAAAAAATATATATATGACCAGCAGCTAATCTTCCACAGAGGGGGGAGTATACGACATTGCTAAGTAGACAGTGCTGTACACATGCAGACAGCAACTAATGGGGCTTGCTCCTTCACATTGACCAATCACAGTGGTACAAGGACGCACCATTTCTCCACCACAAAATATTCCAGACACTGGCACTCCTGGAAAATTCTCCAAGAAAGGGGAGCTATCAACATTCTGACGTCCAAAGAAGGATTCACCACGGCTGTAACAAGCAAAAATAATACCCCCAAAAACATTGGTAGCGTTGTCTCCATCACCCTTGGAACTCTTGGATTTTTTTTCCAGTTTAATACTCTTGAGGGCATCATGGACCTTGGTTAATGAAGCTAAGGCAATATTTGGATCTGAATAGTAGAACTGAAAGAAATCTCCTGTTTTTATGCCAATGCCGTCAACATATAGATACTCTTCATCACCTCTGTCCAAAACATGAAAACTTAGACTTTTCTTTTAAAAACAGGGTTGTTTACAATAACCTGCTTGCTTATAATAAACGGGGGGGAGGGTAGGGGTCAGATAAGAGGAAAAAATCACACCAATGGTGACAATTTCGCTTAGATATGTTTTTAAAGTCCAGGGATTGCAAGTATACCAATAATTTTATGAGAACGTAGGGAAACGAAATTTGATTATCTAATGGACCATGTCCAAGCCACAAGAAAAGAAACCAATATAAAAATTTTAAATGGCTGTCACAAGCTAATACCAATTTCATTTCTCAAGCATCTTTCTCCTTGTTTCTGTCTGGGCACCATTTTTCTCAAAAAGTAAATTTGAAAAGAATTATTTAAATAATAAAATAATACCATCTATCACAAAAATAGCTTATACTTTTAATTATCTTCAAAAGTCAGGGTGTCTGTATTTCATTCTGGACATAATCAATGTCACATAGGATAGTATAAAAAAGAATGTAGGAAATCATGCATGCATGCAAGTCTTTTTTGAAAGAATGTGTTCAGAGTAACAATTACAATTGTAAATACACCAAACAACAGTGATTGCTTCTAGTTCCATACACTCAAAATCCAATCTGAAGTACAATGATATAATTATACACTTTGCCAATCCTGCCATGGTTTATCAACATAACACATGATTCCCTTAAAGGATAAACCGAATTTTTAAGACGGACATTAAAAATTCAACATCACCAAATTTGTAAATTTAGACTAGTATACCTTTTAGTTTATTGATCTGCTTATAAGCAACTGTAATTCATCACCTATTATTCAAACTAGCTTAACCAAAATTATTATCAGCTGTTGAAAATGACAGTGGATGGAATAATGGGTTTATTAAGTATAATTTATAAGCTATAGCACACTAAAAGGTAGTTGTAGCAAAATATCTTCCTACCAATTCAGTCTTTTTTTAAAAAAATAAAATATAATTCTTCAAACGAATCCAGAGAATGAGAGAAAAATTAACGTTGATGAGGAAGTAGAACATCTACACAGGAGTAGTTTTATATCATACCCCACAACTCCATGATATGAAATACAAGTTCTTGGCATTGGCTTCTCTGCTCCAGTGGATAATTTCCTATGTTTAATTACCCCAATGTGCAAATCAGGAGACTCAACATGATTGTCCAGCTGCCACATTTTTTAAAGTTAAGAAAATAAAAACCATATGTAGGAAAAAATGGAAAAGAAAAATAACAATCACAAGCACAAAATATATATCAAATTAGTTTTACAAAACTTCCAAGTTGATATGAAGCTTTACCACCAAAGAAAAATAATAGTAACATCAACCTATATTATCTCTTCTTTTCTACAAAAAAAACTAGCATATCAAATTTAATACCCAAGTGCGTCACATGACATTTTCCATAACCCATCAAGATCAGTAAGCATCAAGCCATCAACACATACAGACTGTTACTCCTTCAAGAAAAATATACTGACAGAATACAAAAAAACCAGCCAGGTAATAGTTTGGGATGGTTTAGATGCTCAACTAAGCTATTTGCTGTTTTGGCACAACGAAGTTTTTATCTTCAATTTCCTCCAAACAATTTTCAAAAATCATGTTGAGCTATTACATTATCATCCACATAGAAGTTGAAGAAAAGAAAATAGTTTAAGATAGAACACAATATAATGTTGGTTTTATTAGAGAATATCAAATACCTAGTTAGTTACAATCTAGCTACAGTAGAGTCATAGTTAGAACAATTAGTTAGTTGTAGAGGTTTGAAGGATGGTTTTGGCTTTAAATGGGAGGAGGGGTAGAAGGAAGTGGTACTCAAAATTGTTAGCAATGAGAAACAAAGCAGTGGCACTCCCAACGCTACCAATCACCAGCAGCATACCAAGAATTCATTAATAAGAGAAAAACATGTACACCAGATGGTGGGGGGGGGGGCGGGCGGGATGGGGAGGCATAAACCAAAACCCGCCAAAACCAACTCTAAGTAAATCTGTAGGAAGGAAGGAAAAATCTATTCTTATTGAATTCGTGTGATATGAAATGAGGTATGGTATCCCACCAACAAGAATGATCAATACTAGTTCCATGTGAGGCTAATCTGTCTGCACATTACCCAAAAAAAATTTAACTTAAAAATAAGCAACTTTTAAGCTTATAAATTTTTAGAATTACCAAATAGATTTTACTTTAAATTTAGAACTCTTATTTTTAACTTTAAAGTATAAGTTCCATGGAAGTCAAGCCAAACACTACCTTAGTGGGAACACGAATGACCCACTCAAAGCAGCTTTTTTCCAAATTTCTTCATAACTTAATGTGTTTAATATAGAGCTTCATTAATAACTACTAACCACTCTTTGGGCACACATAACCATGAAACTAAAAGATACAACCATTCAAAAAAAAAATTTCAAAACTTTGTGTATTGAAGGAGAACATATAATCATCCATCAACATGAAATAGTAATAAGAAACTTGGGAGAACCTGTTAGGCTCATATCAGCTGGGGAAAAAGAAATAGTTGAGCAATTGGCTCATGGGCCTAAAGTTTGGAAGAAGTTTTCTAGAAGAATTAAGAAAATAGGTCAACAGGGGTAGGGTGCCGAGCTGGACAGTCAATTATGCAGAGGTGAAATGTGAAGGGGAATATTTGTAGAGGGGGTAGGAGAGAGAGGGTTTATCATTGGGAATTGTCATCTTTGAGTGAGCAGGGAGCATCCCTGAGGTGCATTGCTCAGGTTGTTAAACCTTTTTTTTTTATCAAATAATACTCCTTTTCGCTTCCTTTCATAGTCTCTGACAGAACCACACCAGAAAAGCTAACCGTTGTAGTTGGAAAACCCAATGCCTTATAAACCCCACACTAGAATCCCATACTTCCAAAATAGGACTAAATTACTAAAAGTCCCGTACCCTGCAATTAGATCCTAACCAACAGCCACTCGCAAATTTCTTCATAAGGATATTTTTATCTGTTAGGTGAAATCTAATGGTCATTCTTTATAAAGAAGTTTTGACTAGTTCTTAACAATTTTCAAAAAATTTCTTGACAACATGAATTGTAATTTTGCCCAAAAAATATGCAAATAGTTGCGCACCAAATTGTTGATATCAAGTAGAATACTCTGACCATCAAGATTTTCCTGTTGCCCTTCCCTCCTAGCAGTTAGCCATGTTGAACAATCAGCATTGTTTGATTTAACTGAGGCTGCCTTGTATCTGGGACCCACAGTTGAAACACCATTTGACAATGCAACATGAAACCTAATAGTTCCTGTAACGAAATGAATCCATAACAGAGATGAGTAACTTGTAAAAAACTGCAATAAATAAATTAAAATAAAAAGACTTGTAAGTGTAATATCATGCCATGCAACTCTGGAAACAATCAGGATAGTAAAATAATATACAAGACAGACTATTATTCAACTTGTTCACACAAAGAAGAGAAGGAAGCATGAAAAAAAAAATCAGGGTCGTAGACTAGTAGCTTTTTAGACTAGTGGCACCTCTCCTATGATGCATGGATATTCCAAAATTGGTGATATATTTGAATCCAATATTGATATTTTTTTTTTGGAAAGGTGAGCTAAGGAATGGCGAAGAGATAGGACACCTCCTATCTCAACCATCATAAGCACACCTGAAGATTATATTAATACCCAAAAAGATGAAACAAGAAAGCATGGGGGGGGGGCAACAACCAAAACCCATGCCTAAAAATACATAGACATGGCTCTCTCTCTATCTCTTGTGTGTGTGTGAATACCCACAAATTATCTCTCTCAACACATATTATGACACTTACAATCTTGTCCAGCTCATAATCAATGCACAACACGTGGAGGAATTTAATTTGTTTTTCAGACACATATGGGTAAACAATTTAGTTAAGCTTTTATACAATAAGATCTTGCCAAGAGTGTTTGGTTCAGCTTATTTTGGAGAAATAATCACTTATTTTGCCAACTTCCTCAGGCAAAATGGCCATACTCCTAACAATAAATGCTTAATAGTAATTATTGCATTCTACAACAACAAAAGACTTACACACTAAGTGAGGTTAGCTACATGAATCACAAGACACCATTGGGTTCAATTAAAAGCCAAATTCTCGGAGATCTTATTTAAAATGAGATCCCTTTTGTTAATGTTCAAAGAGAAAGAAAAAAAGAGAGTGAATTTTGAGAAACTGAAATTATGATTTCATTCCCAACTGAACTCTGTTACAACTGAGTTTTTATATGTTCAGATAAGCTTGCACAGCAAGTCTCTCTGACAGTTATTGCAAGCTGTCACTGGACAGCTGGATGACTAACTACCACTCTCACTTACTACTAGCACACTTACTAAGCTCACTAGCCGAGTACAATACTCACACCTTTTAACAACTTCCTCCAATGTAGTTGGTCTCCTTTGACCCCTTTTTAGAGGGCTAGAAACCATGCAAGCTACTCTCCTCACTGGTGCATTTGACGGCCTTTTTTGCATGTGTCCAAACCACCTTAACAGATTTTCTATCATCTTTTCTTCAATAGACATCACACCAATATCTCCTTGTATACAATCATCACGTATCTTATCCTTTCTTGTATGACCACGAATCCATCTTAACATTCTCATTTCTCCTATCCCCCACCTTTTTTCTCTTGTCCCACTAAAGCCCAACATTCACCATCATGTGAGTATGTTCAATTTCACACCAAGGCCAGAATAGCCCCCCCCCCCCACCCCCTCCCAAAAAAAAAAAAGAAAAAAAAAACCCAACTGGTTTTTTTTAAAATAACCAACAATGGAAGCATTGCATTATTAACCTTTATCCGCTTTTGAGAGAGCAAAATAAAGGATATTTACAGGCATGTCTAATCAAACTTGAAGGGAATCCTTACTTGTCTTTTCTTAAAACTTATTTGATTTACAATACATTTTTCTCCATCATAAACTATATATATTCATGAAAGAACAACAGTTGTCACCCGAGATCCTTCAAGGAATAAAAGACAATGCATTCCTCATCAATGAAATAGGATAGTATGCACTGTAGCAGTTACATGAATGTCATGCATCAGGTGGCAAGGGCTACCAAAAAGATAACAAGACATACCCAAAGACCTGTTTCTGTCCCGAGCAAATACAAGAGCAACAGCTTCTATGTTTCCTTTTTTACTACAAATGATTCTAGAATCATTCCCACTTTTGTGTACAAAGTCAAAGGAGCCTCTCTCATCACCCACAATGACCGTGTCCATAGGCATGGCA
Organism: Glycine max; assembly: GCF_000004515.6. Taxonomy (NCBI): domain Eukaryota; kingdom Viridiplantae; phylum Streptophyta; class Magnoliopsida; order Fabales; family Fabaceae; genus Glycine; species Glycine max. The sequence continues at coordinate 45,694,994 of NC_016091.4, forward strand.
TGATCTGAAATAAAACAAGACATCATTTTGGAAAAAAGCACGAGCCTGTGGCAATTGGGTGTAAATTGAAGTCATGCTCTCAATTACAGAACTAATACAGCAGTACAATACAGTTGCCCCATCTAAATTCAAGTATCAAATTGCCATTATGTATCCCATAGACATTATGAAACAAAATATTTTAGTAATAACAGGCAGCAATATCTTTAAGTAAAATAAAACAGTGCGTGTATAAACCCTAAGAAATCATTTCCTTCCTTACTCTTTTATCACACACTAATAAAGAGATAATCAGATAAACCATAGTCTACCAAGCAAAACCCCAATTTCCGCTATTCTTTTCCTGATAAAGTATAAAGAGTAAATGAGAATATGAAGCAAAAGCATAATTAAGAAACACAATAACAAGTATAACAAAATATATGCATATAAGTATCACTCACCCAATTTCTCCAGAACCAATTTCATGTCACTGCTTGCTTCCTACGCAGCCAAATCAGAGTGTTAGAAACAGAACTAAGAAAGAAAATATTAATAAAATAAAATCAAAATTAGTAAATAATTGTGCAGCTATGAACTTACTCCAAACAATATAATCCCAACAGGGAATGGGCTACTGGAGACAGAGGCTGAATATTCCTTAATATCCTTTATGAAATTGTCAACCCATATTGCTTGCGTCTGATGTCAAAAATATGGAAAAGCGTAAAGCAAAGCCTTGTTTTAATCTAACTATTCAATATAGATTGTATCAACATAGTCAAAAGATGCAAAAGGGTGCAACTAAGGAGCTGAGGTGAGGCAAGTGCAGTGTGTCTTGCTGGTTGGGCTACACACTCACTTTTTTAGTGCCTTACATGCCTTTCTGGTTCAGAGTTCAGACAAGCATGACTATAGCATCTCATTTACAAATATGAAAAACCCAAAATACCTGGCTACCTAATATGCTAACAGTGAGGCTAAAAGAGGATCAAATAGTCACAATGTTAGTCTTCGGGACTCCTCTCTGTTTTGCAAATTGTGTAGTTAATTTTTTACAATATGGAAGATCAATGCTAGACAGCAAAATATTTACTGATATTTATTCTATATTCTTTAACACCTTTCTTCAGTGAGCCATCTCTAGCTTGGGTTTGTACAGGTATTCATTTTCAAAACGCCTTAATAGTTTATATTACATATTTCATTTTCTGAGAATGCACCAGTCCGAACTCTCAGAGGGAATCCACTACCTTTGTCGGCCGTCGCAAGGGCACTGCTTCAACTTTCAATCCAGGCAAGTACCCAACAGTCAAAACTAAGCCTTCGTTTATAAACCTCGTATACGATTCCTCGCCAAAGCCACTAAAAAGGGCACCCCATTTGACCTACATAAACCACCCTGCGTTTACTTGAGTTCAGCAAAATCTCTAGCACAGAAGAAAACAAACATCAAAACCCAACCTCTTTAAACTCATCGGTTACAGCATCCCTTCCCATAATACCACTCGCAACGGTAACAATAACAGGAATATTGGATCCCAACGACTGTCTAATCTGCAACATAAGCATTAAGTCAATTGCATAATACACAACCTAGAGAAAAGAGGTGTTAGGCGTTAATTCTTACAAGGCACAAAGTCTTGGCAGTGCTGAATCCAGTTCCGATATTGGCAATAGCGAAATGGGGTCGAATTGGCTCCGAAAGAACCTTGTGAACAACCTCGTTGACAGCATCCTGTTCGAGAGAACAACACTACAACGTTAACCGACGTCGTTCCTTATGTTTATTGCCGAACCCTAAAAGCGAGAAATTTGAGAAAAAAGAGACTTACGGGGAGCGAAGGGTTGAGAGAAATCGCGGAAGAGAGTTTGGGGCGAGTGAGGATGCGATTGCAGAGAGAGTTCCATGATTTGCTGACGCAAGCTGCGGAAGCGAAATGCAGAGCAGGAAGCCTCGCTAGAATGTTCTGGAGAAGGTCCTCGTTGAGCATGCTCAGGTTCGTGTTCGCATCGGTTGAAGCTTTCACCTTCGTGCTCGATTTTCTTCGCGACGACGACGACGACGATGGCTTCTCCATTGCGGTTCGGCGCCACCACCACCTACCCCAACATCACGCTCCAACAAAACGCAACGGGGACGAAACGGCAAAACGTTTCGCACATGGGGTACATCTTGGGCCTTGGCCCAACAAAAATCTATCACTACAGCCACCGCATTTGAATCTGCACCTCCCAAATGATGCTGAATGGACAAAGATACCCCTAGAAAGGAAATAGTTGATCTAAAGCTTCTCATGTTTGAAACTTCACCTGTCGGCTATTTCAAAATAGGAAAAATACTATTCCAATATTTTGGGAGTGCACATGTATTCTAGAACAACTATTATGGAATAGAAAAAAATTATTTCCTAAAAGATTATTCCAAAATAGGATTTTTTTTCTATTATAAAATGGTTATTCTGAATACATTTACACTTCCAGAATAACTATTCCATAATAGAAAAAAAAATCCTATTCCAAAATAGTTTTTCCATAAAGAATTTTTTGTATTATGGAATGATTATTCTTGAATACATATACACTTCTGGAATAGTTGTTGCACAATAGAAAAAATCATATTTGGAATAGTTTTTTCAAAAAGAATTTTTTCTATTATGGAATAGTTGTGTGTTTGTATTCCATAATTGTTATTCCATAACAAAAAAATCCTATTTTGAAATAATTTTTCTAGAAAGAATTTTTTCTATTATGAAAAAGTTGTTCTAGAGTGTATATGTATTTTGAAATAGTCATTCTATAATAGAAAAAACATCTATTTTTGAAAAAAAAAATTATATTCCATAATAGTTGTTCCAGAAGTGTACTGTATTTTGGATTCTAAACATTTTTAAAATGATTATTCTGGTATACAAATAGAGGCTAATATGGCTTCCCTTGCACTTTGACAAGGTTTTTGATAGAGCGATGAGTAATGGGAAGCGATGACACACAACAAAGAGGAGCAGAAAAGAGTGGAAGGACCTCGTGGAGAAGCATGCTCAGGAAAAGGAAGCAAAATGTCCCTAGCAACAGGTTGCAACCTTGCATGGTAGTTTGAGGATATTTTAAAAATGGGAGATGCAAGATTCAAATGCCTACTACCACCTTGGGTTCTTTTGTCTTCTTCTTTTTTTCCCTTTCTTCACTAGGTTGTTGCTTTTTGCACTTCCCAAGTTGTTTCCTGCACTTTTTTTGAAATATTTTATTGGAATTTCGGATTGGTCATTGCAAAAGCCAAAAAGGGAGTACATTCTAAAATGTAATTTTCCATTTAAGATTGATCATTCTAGAAGGCAAAAAGAGAATGCAAGAAGCAATTGGGAAGTGAGGAAACAATAACCTTCTCACTACTAGTAGTATCACCTTTTAAACCTTCACTTTTTCTAATGTATTTGTTGAGAAAAATGATTATACACGAATAATGTAAAAAATTATACACTTGTCATCTAATTACAATTTATCATGTATAATAAATTTATTGAATTTTATGATAATTACTTTAAAAATTATATTAGTGATAAATTATGATTGGACAATAATGTACAAGTATTTTACACTATTAATATATGACCATTAAACTCTTATTAATTTGTCAACACTTTAGTTCTTATCTCTTATCCAACACATTTTTATCTTTCAAATGAATTTGTTAAAGCCATCTTTTGAATCAGTGTCCAAACTATTAGTTTCTTTAGAAAACACTCCTTTACTCAGATTTGTTAACCTTAAGCAAGCTTTTTTTGTACAACACTTATTTACTGATATTCGTTGTAGGTTATTTTGGATCGTCTTGTTTTAACTTAGGTTTCCTGTAGATAAGTATTGATCCTAAAGGAAAAACAAAGGAAAGAAAAAGAAGCATAGAATAGGCCAAGGCTTTGGCATGTTTATTTTGTAATAGGAGGATGCTTTTTGTGTTGTAGCTAGTCTTAGGATTGTTAGTATTAGTAACATATGTACCTGAGTTGCTATTGTTTATTTGTTGTGCATTATTAGGATTCTCTTTGTCTAGAAGGTGCATCATTGAACGCCTTAGTTCTTGATCCCTAAACCCATCATCCTCTTTTTTCTATGCACATCCTTTTTTAGGTCATCTAGTGAATTTTTTTTATTCAATTTCAAAAACTAGTGTGAGACTCGTGCAACTACAATTTAAAAAAAAAAAAACAAAAACAAAAACAGAGAGAGAAAAGGTAAAAGAAAAAAGTAAGAAAAAATATTGATAATTCTATTCACCAAACACGTGACACATGACTAGACAGTTTAATATATTTTGAGATAATATCTTACGAAGACTTGAAGAAGGAAAGATAAAAAAAAAAAAAACTAGGGTGACTGATGGGAATCTTAACAAGATGACACGCCCACCAAACAATAAATGTTTGGATGACTAGGAGTATTTGTTTTTAGATGGTACATTATCATGTCATGCTCGTTTTGTCACGCCAACTAATTTTGTTAAATATTAGAATAAATAAAGATGCAGGACCTAATTTTAAATGAGAGAATTTAAATTACCCAATTAAGGAATCAAAATTGGAGAGATTAAAATCATATAATTACAGTACCTAAAACACAAAAAATACAATTAAATCCAAGTAATATTAAACACAAAATAACATAATTTTTACAACCTCATATGATTAAAATTAATCTTCACTTATGAATGTGATTTCTCATTACTCATAACTCATACCATATAAAATTCACATTCACAATGAAACAGAAAAACAGATCAAATAGTTTACAACATTTTTTTTACTTGGAATAGGTTATAACATTTAAGTTCAACAAAACACAATGATATCTATTAACAATTACAATTAGAAACTACAAAGTTGATTTGGTTTAGATACTGTTAGAATGTGTTTAGTTTAGAAAAAAATATTGAATTAGTAAAATATAAGAGGTGTGTGTCCCACACAATAAAGTACAAAATTTATTTGATATATTATTCTCTTCTTTGTACCAAACACAACTTTAAATTTGACTATTAATTAGAGTGACGAATAATCTTCATATCTTTGACTTATTTAAAGTTAGAAAATGTTAACTAAATTTTGTGGGTTACACGTAACGTTATTCCCACTAAAGGATTACACATATACACTTTCCTCTTACAACTCCCAGTATGAATCTTATGTAAAATTGTTGAGCTTTTTTTTCTCTCCCTAAGATACAAATAGAAATACCATGATTGTCCATAGGCATTGCCTTCATTATAAAGGGAGGGTGAAATCAGAATGAATTAACTAGTCCTTGGGGGGAAAGAATTCATTAGGAATGAACAAACAAAGTGGTGAATAATCCTTGAGATAAAGTAATTAATATCTATTCCCATTGAAAGGGAAACAGTTGAGGGGCTGCTTCATTGCACTGGGATCCATGATCAGAAGCCAAGCTATACATGGAGGAACAATGATCCACAGACTCTAAGCTGTTATTATCCTGCAAGCTCAGGCCTAAGGGCTGCATGAGGGACATTGAGGGAGGAGGCTGCACCATTTGGTTCAAGCCATTCCCTGGTGTGTGCGTCTGTGATGATGACAGAAGAGAGAGAGCACAAGGAGTAGTGTCATGCACCGAATTATTGTTAGTTGTTGTTGTTGTTAAGCTTTCACAGAACATTTTGCTTCTAGCTCCGCCGCAAGTTTCTGATAGAGGGTCGGTCCTGAGAAGGGTGTGGCGAACGGAAGAGGATGGAAAAGGTGGCGGGGTTTGGCTGCTGAGTGCTGCAGCTGTGGAGGGATGGTTGTTGTGTAAGAATGCTACTTGCTTCCCTTCTTTGTGGGAAGATCCAAGAAAAAGGTCTTGTTGGTGGTGGTGGTGTTGTTGTTGGTTGTGGTTGTGCAACCTAGCATCTGCAGAGGAAGTGACAAGTGAAGCACTCCAAGCTGGGCTCACTATGGCAGTGGATGGATATACGTGTGGGCTTGAGAAGGGTAGCAATTGGGTGCCTGAAACATTGAATTTCTTAGGTGTTATGCTTTATCCTCAAACAAGTGTTAAGTTAACAAAAATGTGAAAATGCAAGTGTTCCTTGAGAATAGAGAGGTAAGGCTATGCAGTGGAAAATATAAATTTATATTGTTATTCAATTATAAATTACTGTATAAAATATTTTTTTACTTTATAATATTTAAAAATCACATTAACATTGAATTATGATTATATAATAGTGTAAAATATTTTACACGCAGCATGACCATTAAACTCTTGAAAATACGTTATTATATGGGTCCATGTTGACCATGGTTATCCGGAATGGAGTATGGTACTGGGACGGGAAGACTTTCTTTAAGGTGAATATGGTATGTACATGAAAAGAGAAATTGGGAACACAGTAGACCAAAGGATTTAACTCTTCTGAAGTGAGAGAAATATAATTAGACAACAACATATAATAATAATAATTATTAATTAAAAAATCAACGGTTGAAATTGTAACTAACTTTAGATTTTATTATATATTTTTAATTGTTAATTTACTAATCAACAGACCCCTTGAAAAAAACCACAATGGTGTACCAGTTACAATGGTTCTGTCTAAAAATTTTGCAAACCAAGATAATAGAGGCATTAAAATTATGAAATTAATTTCAGCAATAGATAATGGAAAAAATCTTATAGATGACAGTCTAGATTCCTCTCTGAAAAGGAGAATCTTCTAAACAAACTCATTTTAATTCTTGAAATTGTAAGTATTAATTACTTTAATCTTTTATAATATAAAATCTTTAATTTTGTAAAACATTAGTCCCTTTTTTATATAAAATGACAGTAAAAATGATATAGAAATTAATTACTAAAATGAATACTTATTTATAAAATCAACAACAGAAATAAGAATTTTGTGAAATCGAAGATTAAAATGATTGGTGCATACACTCTAAAGCAAATGGGAGTTTACTCAAAATGTTTTTCTTTTTCAATTGGTCTACGTAGTGACATACTAATTAGTGGCCACTAGATTGTCATGAGCGTGGACATAAATGGACCAAATCAGCCATATCAGGTATGTGGGAAGAGCACTCATATAGCTAAGTGCATTGTTTCCACATGAAGCTTCTTACTCTTTAATTTGAGACTCATGTACCTATCTTTAGATAATGGCTGCATGAAAAATCCAGGCATATATGCACATGGGTCCATTCAGATAATGTGGTAGAAGTTAGAACTAGAACCAGAAGCTAACCTTGGTAATTCGACAAAAAACTACCAGGTCTCGAGAGAGGTTCTGGCTGGGGCTTTCTTCTCCTTCTATTGTGTCCATCTAAACGTTTTCTGCAGCTTCTTTTTCTTTCATCAAATTGCTCCAGCGAATGGAACCTACCAAAAGGAAAAGTTTATGGATATGTGAGCATATTGAGGCACTGTAATATGACATGGAATCAAAGCAAATTAAACCAAATGCACAAGAAACTATGTGGTCAAAATTATTTACCATGGATTTACCAGAAGTACAAGCAATATGCACAGGGTATATTAACAGAAAAATACAAGCAAGTCATTCTCTCAGATTATATGTCAACTTCTGTAATTGTGTTCCATGCACTCTGATATTTTCAACTTCTCCATATAGCAGTTATTATAGAGAAATTATTAGGTATTTTAAAACCATCATGGTCCCTAATAAAGATTGGTCAAGACCATAAACACGTGATGTTCGTGAACTATCTACTAATATCCCGTAAAGCACAGGGAACTGGTTTTAAAAATTTGTATATCCATGGAATATAAACATAAACACAAGGGTTTAGAACTAAATATAATACTATTTGTAAAGTGAAATTAATCATAAACTAGTGTGTTTTGGATGAGACTGATGATGTGATCGGGAAAAATTTAAGTGTGAAAAGAGGTTTCTTAGGTGTTGAGATTCTTTTTGGTTTAAGAAATTAGCTTATAGCGAATCTTTTTCTAATACTCTTGCTCGCACTACATTCTCTTTCCTTGATTTGACAAGGTTAATTTTGTTTCTATGCTTTAATTTTTTATAAAATAAAAAAATAAAGAAGATATTCTATATTTAGAAAATTCACAATAAGGAAGTAAACACTAGAGTGTAAAAAATGCTACTTCTAAAGAACGCTAAGTGAAGATGCTAATTGGGAGCAGAAAGCAAAATAAAGTAATATGGTCGCGTATGAGTACTAGTGAAGCTAACATGAATAATGGATACGGATGCAATGCAAACGACACAAATTGATTAATATTAAATGTCCACACCGGGTACAATGAAAAGAAGGGGGGGCAAAACACACACAAAAAATTAAGAGAACAAACTACAACTTAGAAGCAATCTAGAACTCAATTTCAAACAAACAAAAGAACAAAACTCATTATGATATGATACAAACCTGCTACATTGTTGGCAGAACCTTTGCTTGAAGCCACCAATTGTGACCTCTGGGGTCTTGGAATGGAGCTCACACACCTTATGGCGCCTATGATAATCTCTACAATTGCTAAGATCTGAATTGCACCCATCCACAAGGCATGCCACTGTGAGGGATGTGCTGTTTATGGCTCTAGCTCTCTTAGAAGACCCTGAAGGTGAGGATGCCATTTTGGAAACTCCTGCAGCAGCAGCATCTTTGGACTTGTTGGCTAGTGCTGATTCAGTGCCAGAATTCCCCACATGATGACCAAGCTTCAAGTCAACAGAAAACTCCCCTTTCATTCTATAAACTCCAAATCGGTTTTGCTCCTCCATTGCTCCTCTGTGTTGTTGTAAGGTTGCCTTATCCACATCCACCAAATCCCAAGAAGGTGCTTTCAAATTCCAGTCCATAATAGCAAAAAAATAAAGAAAAACAAAAATTCAACTCCCCCCCCCCCCCCTCTACTTCTTCAAAGTCCCCCTTTGTTTGGTTACCTTCTATATGTGTTATACCACATGGTTCACAATTGCATGAAGAGCAACAAAAAAAAAAAAAAAACAAGCAGGGAGCAAGGCATGAACTTAATTATTTTGTTCAATATATATATAAAAATAGTGAGACACTAAGGGGAATTAACCAAACTTAAATTAACAAGCCAAGTGAAAAAAAAGCATGGGTAAAAAAAGTCCAATTGAACAAGAATAGAAAGTGATAGATGATAGAGGAGGAGGAAAAATCATGAAAAAACTAGAAAGACACAAACAGGCAATTATTATAAGACAAACACATTGGACAAGCTTTTGTCCGTACTAGAAAGAAAGCAGTATCAGAGGGTTAAATTAAATATTATGCATAATTAAATAAAGTCTTGACTTCAACAGCGAGTCAAGTATAGCAAGAGTTCCAACCTAATTAAAAATTCACAAGGTTTACTAAACAAGGCACATTGAAGCAACTGCAAGCATAAAAATAGAAAATAAATAAAATAAAATAAAGAGTCACTGAAAGAAGGGAAGAGAGAGTACTTGCACTTGCAGACAATAGCAGCAATATATATGATGCTCACTTCTTCCTTCACCGAGCACTCGTTGCCTGACATGGATTCCATGAGTACCCAATGGAGTGAATAGTATAAATTTAGAGAAAAAATGACTTTTTTAATAATTAAAAGAGAGAGAGAGAGAGAGAGTATATATTGTAGGTTAGGTGAGAGGGAATCCCCAAAAACCATACCTGTTAGCCACTTAAAGAATATGAAGTCATGGATTTGTGCACACAGTATAGTGGATAATGTATTGAAAGTTGATACTTCAAGAAGGAGGAGAGAGAGAGAAAGGAAGACCAATGAAGAGGCAAAAAGGTCTGGATGATATGCTCCAAGTTAAGTTACAAGTTCAACCAAATAATTTAATATTTTTATTTTGCCAAATATAGGGGCTTCCTCCCCCTCCTCGCAGTTTGTTTAGTAGAGAGAGAGAGAGAGAGAGAGAGAGAGAGATGGATAATAACGACAGCCTGTTGGTTGCTTTCAACTTTTATGAGTCAGGAAAAAGAAGTACAAAGAATGGATGCTCAAGACAAGGCATGTGGCATTATGTTTCATATTTCATGGCATGTCTTTCCCCCCAGGTCTCTCTCTTTTTTTATTCTTCTTAATTTCGTCTAATTTACCCGTGGAATCACAAAATCAAATATAATTAAAAATACTATGTGTACCCTCCTATAACCCACACACCCCAGCAGCAAGTCTTTATACCATCTTTGAATTATGAGTCTTATTTAACTTTACATTAATCTGTCAAGACAAGGATATCATTATTTATATATATTATTTTGATCTTATGACTAGTTCATTTGAAATCTTAAACATACTTCTTTCAAGTTGAAGAATAAACATGTGAAGTTTTACATAAATGAACATTTGTGGATGGTTCAATAATGATTCAATAGTTCAAAAATAATGATTAAAATAGATTATAATAACATCTTAATACCATTTTATACTATAAATTATGAGTTTAACTCAATCTATAAAATTGACTTATAAGATCAGAATTATTTCACTTATATATATTATTTTGATCTTATTATTAATTAATAGAGATCTCCAACTACTAGGATGGACAAATAAAAATCATTAGATACATATTACAAGTATATTTAATGAGATTTCATTTTATTTGAATCAAATAAGATTCTTATGATTTGCAAAATTCTCTTTTTATGTAATTCAACATAAGTTAAAAGAGTTTTTGAGAAATTTTTATAATGAAAATATTAAATTTTTTCTATAATTTTTTTTTCAAAAGTTCTTTTTACTTTATATCCTAACATACTCATATTTAACGCATCTACGTGTATCTAGAATTTGAACTCAGGATGATGGTTAAGGTGGAACAATCTTAGCACAATTTATGTAGACACTCAACAGTGAAAACACTCCGAATTTGAAATCCTATGCTCCTAGCTAGCGCGTCTACAATTGAAACAAAAGAAATATTTTCTAAACCTAATGAATTGTGATAGCTGGATTAAAATATGTATGTATACCCCTTTTGATTTTGAAAAAAAAAACATCTTTATCAATATACACTTTCTTTTACACATTTATGACTATCCAAAAATATAATCGAAAATAGCTATATATAAAAGGGTAGTGATTAGAGTGAATGCTGGTAAAAAATTCTAAATTTGTGTAGTCCTGTCTAATGGTTGTGATGAGAGTGGAGTTTCTAGGCAGAAGGCTAATGATGACTCTTGTGGTGGGTCCTTGTAGTAGACGTCCACTATTAATTTGAGGGCTCCAGGGTTTTGATACTTTGCTGATTTTGGCCACAACAAACTATGCGACCCCATGATACGTTCATATACCCAAACGCCTCGAGCATGTGATCATTTTTACCACTTATGTCTTCAATGTGCAGTCTATTTTGCGATGTTAATTGATGTCAATTTTGTGGGGACTGTAACATTTATGATTCTGAGAGGATTCATGTTGCGTGCAATGTATAGACAAGGTTGAAAATCTTGTTCTTTAATTAATAACGTTTCCAAGGGTGTCATTTTCTTAGTCACGTAACATCACTCTTTAGTGTACTACACATATGTTATTAGATATGTGTGTGTTCCGTGTACTAATTTATTTATTTGCTTATTAAATCATTATAGCGTTATAGTCAAAAGTAATCTTTTATTGAGCTTGCATCATTCTATTAACTTGTAGGTTGTTAGAACGCTATCACTAAACCATTTATGTTTTAAGGATTGAGAAATCTTAAACTCGTTCACATTTGAAAAAGTTTATAATTTAGCGGTTGGAAACGAATCCAACCAAGTTTGAGATGTCACACAATGCCATATATATATGTCATTTGGTGGCAAAAATTAAAATAAAAATTTGAAATGAAAAGAAGTGTATATAGCGTGAGTATGACTAATCTTTGCAAATATATTTTGAACATGAAGGTCTTCCTAGAGGATCTGCACCACACCACACGAGGAATGGCACGACACTTTCTCTGAAATGTCTCTAAAATTTTATGAGTAATTTATTTGTCACCTACTATTATATATTTAAATCCTTAAAATAACATTTTTAAAATTAATTAATGAATTAAAAGGAATAAATTTATAAATTTGGAAGACTACAAAAATTTACCCCAATATAAGAGACTAAAAATATATATATTTAAGTCTTAAATAAATAAATAAAAATGAAAGTACATTGTTGATAAGAAAGACTTCAGGTATGGTATGCGATATTAATATAAGTCAAAAATGGTAAGATCAGTTATCAAGTGGAGTTGAAGGATAAAAGTTGTAAAGGAATTATTAGTATATATAGAATTATAGATATATTTTTATCCGTTATTATTTTTAATTATTTTGATAATTTCTTTTAAAAATATAAAAATATTGAAAATGATAGATTGATAAAGATATAAAAAAAGTTAAATTAAATCATTCAATTGATATTAAAAGTATGAAAGATTGTATCAAATGCATGCTAGGAGTGTATTTAAATTTCAAAAGGATATATCAGTTACAGTTTGTTACTTCTCTTAGTTATTGATATTATGTTAAAATATTAGGATTGTATTTAATTAGTGATATTAAAACCCTATATCGGATGAATATTAGGAGCTTATTTGAATGTTGAAGATAAAAAATATATATTAAAATTTAGTTTTAAATATTCAGTTACAACTTGCTAAATAGTTCAGTTAGTATTAAAATTATATATAAGAGACTATTTCATATACGTGTTAGAAGAGTGAAATCCACCAATTCATAAGTGAGGAGTGTGGATGCCTAAGAAAGCATATAATCTTACACTTTTATATATAGTGAAGCAAAAAAATACTTTTCAAAGAAATTTATTTATTATAAATTTTAATTATAATATAAATTATATACTTAAAATGCTTATTTACTATGAAATAGTATTTTAGTTAGTATGCACAATATAAATATTTATTTTTACGTAATTAAAATTTATTTTAAATAAATAAATTTTATTATGACTAATTTTCATGATAAATAAGATTTTAATTGACTTGCATTTTCAATGTAACTAATCAAAATTTATTTTTGATATGATTTTTAAGGTAATTAAGTCAATAATTTTTTTTTGTGAACATTAAAGTCAATAATCTATCATATATGAAAACTTATGATTCAATGATAATGTAAAAAATATTAACACTACTATTATATTTAAATTAAATACATTAAATAACTATATTTAAAATATAAAATATATTTTAGATTTACAATTAATAAATTACGTGATGATATCAAATTATTTTTAACTAAGAACAGTGTATAAAAAGCGAAAAACCGAAAGTAAAAAATAATAAAATCTATATATAAAGATAATGGGGGCAATTTGAAATGACTGAAATTTAATATAACAAAATATGAATATGAATAGATAATAATGTAAAAAAATTTCACTTTTACTTTCTAATTTCCTTTTAGAGATTATATATATCTACTAATGAAGTTATATTATTGTTTGAGTCAAATTAAATTATTATAATTGAGCAATAATTTTACAAAAAAGAATAATACAACTCCATATTCAAAATTAAATGTGATATAATTAGTTATTCACGTCGGAGAATACAGAAAGGACTCAAGATTCTATCTCAAGTAAGTATTAACATCTTTTCTTAATTCTGTCTAACCATAAACTTAAGATGAGTCATTCAAATCACTTTTATTTGTAGAAGATACCCTCCCACAATATCATTCATGTAAAGGCTTTATTGATCCTTTTTAACCTCCTCCTCGCTGTGTGGATCCAATCATGTCTCCCTTGTACATGCATGGTATGAGATATGTGGTTGTGTGTGTCGATAATAGTGAAAGTTGAACATGTTTCTGAGAGCTTTATCTCGGACAATACACAACCCTTTAAATATTGAGTTTTGTGACATAAATGTCTAATTTTGCTAGAGTCATTACCTTCAATATATCATCCCAAAGAGTGTATATCATTATTTCTTTACTGAGATATAATTACTATTAAGTAATATATGAGAAATATCTTACTAATATTTTTCAGCACCACGTCACCACATTATTCTATGAGTGGTTGAGGAAGCTTGATCTGGTGGGAAAAGAATAATATGCCTTATGTTATGCGAGGTATAACTCATATGAACGTAAACACGTTGCTTGCCACACTATCTTCGATTATCGAGCATACCCTCTAATAATATATTGCCATTACGCACGTTTAGATTCTACGAAATACTGTGCATTAGAAAATGACACTACAAGAAAGCATGAGTTAATATATATAGCATTGCGCACGTTTAGATTCTATATATACATCCCTGATGTAGCTTAGCTCATTTATTTATTTATTTATATATTATAAATTAAAATACATAAAAACTATTATTATCTTAATTATTTTCTTTTTAAATACTACCAAACAGATGCATCAACTAACTTGAGATTATTTCGAATAGTGTTAAATAAACCAAAAATATTTTCTTTTTAAATATGTATTTTACACATTATCTTTGTAATTGACTAAAAAAATAATCTCTCAATTAATCAATCATTTCAAATTATCTTTCTTTTTAATTTTTATCTCTACATTAAATTTTAATATTTTATAAGAAGATATTGTCAATAATTGAAAATAACTTTATGACAATATAAATTATTCACTGTGAATTTAAATTATAATTTATATATTTATTTATTATAAATTTTAACTATAATATAATGTATATATTTAAAAGCATTTATTTATTATAAATTTTAATTATATAAAATAAATATTTATTATGTTCAATACACAAATTAAAATATTAGTTGCATTTTATCTCTTTAAAATTTTAGAATTTGGTAACTTATTTTTATATTTTTTTACTAAATATTTCTAAACTTTGGATCGAAGCTAAAAAGAAAAAAAAAATAAGTGCATGTTCGGCATGTTATTTCTTGTACTTTCTAGCTTTCTTTATTAGTTATTTTTTAAACAATTTTGAGTTTATTAGTAGTATTTGATAAAAAAAATTTAGTAGTTTGTAATGACTTTTGATATTTTACTTCAAGTAACTAGAATTTTAACGCTAATTTTTAAATTCTTATATTTTTTCCTTCTTTTATCCATATAACTCTTGTAACTTTGTATGTCGTCGTGTCTATTTAAAAAAGAGAAAAATCTTATTTTTTTAAAACAAGCTAAATCATTTTTTTTAACAGGAAAAAATAAAACTAAATCGTATGACCATCATCATCATCATCTAATAGAAAGAAAATAGTCATTCATTTGAAAAATTATTGACATTCTTCAATACATGAAAGACTTTACTTTTTTCTTTTCATATTTCATGTTTCAATAATAGTGAAAATAATAATTTTTTACCTTTTTAACAATGTAAAGTAATTATTTTCAACTTTAAATACAATTAGTGTTAAGATGACAAAATACTTTACAAATAATTAAAAATCCTACATATTATAGTAATTCAAATATTGAAAAAAAAAGTATTTATTTTTTTCTAATTCAAAACTTTTACTTTTAGGTTAAATAACATATTATCTTTTATATAATATCTTATTTTTTTTAAAGTAGATTACAAAATATAAGTTTTTGGGTGAAATTATTTTTACTTTTTAAAAATATTTTTTTATGCATAATTTTTTAATATATAACATATACAATAACAAAGTTATTTATTTCTCTCCAAAAATTGATTTAAATATATTTTTAGTCTCTTAAATTTAAAAATCTTTCATTTTTAGTTTTCCAAATTAATTTTTTTTGTCAATCAAAATAACAAAAATGCTTTTTTAGCCCATCTTGCTAAAAAAAATCATCACAAATTATATATTCAAATTATTAAAAATAAGTCAAAAGAAATTAAAAAAAATATTTTGAAAATTTAAGTAACTAAAAGAGTAAATTTTAATTTTAAAAAAATAAAAACACAAACCTCAAATTTAAAGAGACCTAACATATATTTAAAGTCAATATTATCCCATACATCACATGGGGGCACACAATAGTTCAACTCAAAAGCAATATAACTAAGAAAATAACACCCATTTCATCCAAATCTAACAAAACTAGGAAACCCTACATAGAAAAAAGTGAATAATAAAATGCACAAACCAAAAAATACGAGAAGTCAAAATCCAGGTTTTGTCTAGGGTGAATTACCAATTAAGTGGTGCACCGGTGCAACACCAGTTTTCAAAAATTTTATTTACTTTGTATTCTTAAAAAGTCATTTTTACCCTCACTGAAAGTCATTTGTGCCAAAACAGACCCGCGCCGGTCCCTTCTTAGCATCCTCCGCCTTCCTCTGAGGCTGAGCGTGCTCCTCCTCCGACCATGACTGTAACCTCGCCGCTTAGATCTCTGCATCGTCCATGTTTTCTCGTTGTCCCCAACCTCCACCTCGATTCGCTGCATCATGACCTTAACATCTTTCTGCACCATTGTTATGTTTACCAGAAAAAAAATGGTATTTTGTTAAAAAAAAATTATATACATGTTTGGCAAGTTGCCTTTATTTGTTGCACACAAGTTGGAAGAGCAACAGATACATGTTCTCTTGTTGTCTTTGGATCTCGATTTGTGACTCTAGATATACGTAAATGCTGAGTTTCTTTGTTTTTTTTTTCATCTTCTTGGTTGCAATTAGAAATTATCATGGTTGGTGTTATCTGTAATGTAAAATTTAATTAAGTTATAGAAATTAAATTTCGATTTATTTTATGTAAAGATGAATAAAAGAATTCCTTAAAAAAATTGATTTCGGTTGTGAAGACTAATATTAAATCAATATATTTAAAAATATTGTTATATACCTCCCGAAATCATGCAATTCAACAGTTAGTATTAGTGACGGATTTAAGACCCTGAGTCAATGAAGATAATTTACTTTTCAAATAATATAAATTAATAATAATTATCATTATGCATATAAAGATAAAGATATAAGTACCAAAATCATAAAATTTTAATGTATTTATTCAAATAAATTACATACCTTATAGTTGTCCTCCATGTGATTTCATGTTTTGAAATCGTTGAATGATCAATTCATTGTCAATCTATAAATTCATCAAACATAATTAATATATAATTATATTATTTATGTATCAAACTTAAGGGGGAAAAAAAGAAAAAGATTTATGAAAAAACACATAACCAGAGATTGAGAGACATGTTTATAAGTTATAACAATTATCGGTAATTTGGTACCTAAATCTTTCTTTGCTTGTTGAGTTGTTGTGATTTTCCTTGCTCTTGTAGACTTATAGAGTTACAGCCTCACATAACCCTCATCAGCTCATGAACTCTCTATTTTTCTAACTCCTCTATGCAAACATGTGGGAGAGTTTAAAGTAAAAGCGGAACAGCCCACTAGAAAACGTGAAAATAGAAGTAAAAGAGACAAATAATTTAAAATAATAAAAGAGAAACAAGAAACTGTCCACTAAGAAACGAAAGTAGAAGTGGAAGAGACAAATAATTTAAAATAATGAAAGAGAAACAAGAAACGTGTAGGAGAAGGGTAGAAAAAGATACGTGGGTCCGTCACGGGTTAGTATTGTACATCTATAAATAAAATAGTTGACTGTCAATTTCTGAAGAAGATTAATGCACAATCACTTAATTTCTCAAAACACCACATGCCAACCATCAAAATTGATAAAGGTTTAGTAGGTCATTATGTATATATTTAATTCCCAACTTTTATGAATTCGTGTATGTTTATTTTACTGCACATTTCTAAATTCTTGACTTTTTTTTAATTTCCATTTTTCTCAAAACTTTATTTTTTCATCCCTATTTCTTATTATTATCTAAATTTATTAGAAACTAATCACATCATCAAAAACACTTTTACAAAATTTATTTTATTATCTTATGAATTACAACCTTATTATAACTCAAATGAACATATTTATTAAAATTATTATGGTAATTTGTATTAAATATTAAACAATTATCTATTAGATTAAAAATTAAAAATTTACTTGTTTAACAAAAAAGAATTTATAATCAAAAATAAATTCTATATCTTACTTTTAAATATTTATCTGTTAATAGAATCATTCGGTGAATTTTTTTTATTGTCTTAAAAATATTTTTCTTTCAATAAACAAATACAATTTTTACAGTTAAGATATGATATGATTGGAAGGTTTTAGTGGAGGTGTATTTTGACTGCAGAACGCTATTTTGCTTTTGGGATCCTCATCTATGGTCGGTGCAAGAGTGATTAAAATACATCTCAATTAGAAATTATTTGTCTCATTTTTTCACAATTGAGATAGGTGTGAATGATACATTGAATTCCTTGTTGTGGGTGCAATGATATAGTCCAGTAGTTATGCTTCAACTTTCACTTTCTGAAAATGGAAATGACACAAACAAATCTCATAAGGAAAACTAAGTAAGATACAAATTTTGGGGTGGGGTGAAAAAGATGGGAATAATGTTGTCTTTTTGCTTTTTTCTCTTAATTTTAATCTAAACCATTGAAATATTTTAATAATAAATCAAGGACATATAATGATGTTGCACCGGTGCAACACTTAAATTGCAAAAACCCAAAATCCATGAACTTAGTGCAAGTCGGAGTCCAATATTCCAAAACTCTTGGACACAGCCACAATGGGTACCCATAAAATTACCAACCATTAGAAAAGAATTAGCCACGAAATAAGTCTAGGTATTGGTTATCGGTTCTTATCTACATTCATATTTAAGCCTTTATTTGTTTCATCGTGAGTGTTCATAAACTTTATTTTTTTATTAATCTTCGCTAAACATCTTGAATTACGTTTACAAGATTTGAATATGAGATTTTATTTAAAAAAATTAAATTCATTTCTACTTTGAATAAATAGCTTGTTGTTGGTTAAGTAGAAGTATTTTAGCAACAACCTTCTTCATACTTGCATTTTGTTTAGAATATTAAATTTGAAATAATAAACTAATACTACGATATATAGCCTTCGCACTTAGTTCTTGGTACTAGACTAAAATAACAATTGTTCAACAAAAAAAAAAGAAGACTACAATAATAATTACTCCTGAAAGATAAGTATTTACGGTATTTTGGAGACTAATTCTAAAAATGAAATAAAGTAAACTAATTATTAGTGCTGTTTTGATTATTGCATATAATTAATTCGTATGAATAAATTTTTCGTGATAAAATTTATGAGTTATTACATAAACTTGTTATATTATTTGAATTTATTTGAGTTATTTATTACAAAAATTGAATAAATATTATAGCATATAAATAAGAAATTAATGAATTATTTTATTACATCAAATTTGATTTAATTAAATATTTATTTTTTAATTGTGATACAAAATAATATTTTATTTAATTAAAAATATATTTGATAGAGTCCATATATCATTATACGTAATGAGTTGGATCACGTGAAAGAAAAAAATCTTTGTTTTTGAATATTTAATATAATTATATACTAAAAAATTTAAATTCAAAATTATTATTAAAATAGAACAATTCTCATATCAGTTAATTAATAAGCTCACCAATCAAATATATATAATAATCTAAGTATGAACACTGGCAGACCTATAGCCAGTCGAGGATGTGCACTTGCACCTTTATATTTTTTAAAATTGATCAAATTTATAAATAAAATTTTATATTTTTATATTTTATTTTATTTATATTTATATAATTGAATTACTGATTTTATTTTTTATAATTTATACCCACTGACTTAGGATCTTAAATCCACCTATGATTAAGAATATCTAAATACCCCCATAACTTATAGCACTAAAATTAATAGCTATCCAAATACTGAGTTTAGAGACAATTATTAACTTGAGATTAGAGACAAATAGTGGTTTAATTTTTTGCTTCTAAATGTAGATGCGGGAATAATGTCCAATAACGTCCTATCAAACCATGTTCATTGTCATGCTTATCGGTGAATAGGTGCATTGGTACTGAAAAAAAAAAAAAGAAGTTGAAAGGGTAAAGTTGTCATAACAGATGAAAGATAGACAAGATCTTTAAACCCACAACCACCATTTAGTCAGTGTGCGTATGTCATGCCCTTGTCATTTTCAGTAGGTCCAATCTGATCGTACGTAAGAAATTGTTTTAGAATCTTAATTAATTTTTTAATATAAAATGCAAACCTAAT